>NC_053158.1:60404450-60654450 GCF_016835505.1 Polypterus senegalus | reverse complement strand
CTATTTGGGGCAGTCGTTCAGTTGTGTCTTGCAGTGAAAGACGAATTCTTTTCCAGGAAACAACTATGACCTCAGATTTGTAGCTACTCAATCTTATTCAAGAATGCTAGGGCCAACCTTCTAGCTCCAAGGCTGAATACTTTGCAAAATGAATCTGTCCTTTGCCCTCATAACTAAACTTATGAAAGTAGAGGACATTAAGTTCCCTTGCCAAGATCCTATGTGCAAGCTAATCAAACTTGATATAAAGCTACTATATGTATCTGGACACCACTCCAGTTAAGCAAATTCAGATAGAACAAGGTATTTACCCCTAAAAAAGACATACAGATTCGGTCCTTGAAATTCTTACTTTTGATTGCCTTTTGGAATATATCATTAGGTACACAATCATAATCTTCCAAGTTTTTTCAGCATGTGCTATGACCTTTCAAATATTTATTTAAGGGACAAGGAGCTACTCTACTGTTTCATAAGCTTGATGATACCTGATCATTGATTTGAGATTCAGTTATTGGATGGAAACCATTCTAGTACATGAGCATGAACCAACCTAAAGAGATACAGGAATGTGATAACTTGGTAAACAGAACCTGTTGCCCCTTTTTCCACGTCAGATTGCCTATCTTAAGGTACTATATCCCACCTCACATACAACACTAGAATGTTGGACACAATAACACATCCAATTCATCTGTTTATCCTTACTACTACTGAAGTTTGTAATATCTGCAATGACCCTATTTGCAGAAATGGATCAAATCCTGGCTCCTCAAAGGAGGAGGTGTCTACTGGCTGTAATAGTTTCTGAAAGTGTTTCTTCTTTCACAGAAAGATATCCAATGCCTAGCTCAATGTTTTCTCATTCTAACTGAGAACAACCAGAACTATATCTTGCTTGTCCCACCTGACTTGTTGAATCATTAACTAGAAACTCAATGAGGCATACACAAGATTTCACTTCTGTCACTTCTGCAGCTACTATTCTCTTGAAGTGCTGATTCATCTGTAACATGCACCCAACAGAATGAGTAGCTCTTACATTGTTGAGTATTTAACTCTTCTTGAGTAGAGACATTCACTAACAATCAATCAATCAATCAACATTTATTTATATAGCACATATTCATACAATAAAATGTAGCTCAAAGTGCTTTACAAAATGAATAGAGAAATAGAAGACACAATAAAAGATAAACATAAGTCAACATTAATTAACATAGAATAAGAGTAAGGTCCGATGGCCAGGGTGGACAGAAAAAACAAAAAAAACTCCAAAGGCTGGAGAAAAAAATAAAATCTGTAGGGGTTCCAGACCAAGAGACCGCCCACTCCCCTCTGGGCAATCTACCTAACATAAGTCAAACAGTCCTCTTTGTATTTAGGGTTTTCATGGAAGGACCTGATGATGATGGTCACGTAGACTTCTGGCTTTCAGTCCATCAATGTTGGTGCATCATGATGCTTTGAGTAGGTGGTGGTGGCACAGGCCGCCACCACAAAGAAACCGGAAAAAGAAACAGAAGATTCAATTCATAGTACGCCGTTGATACATGTTGGGCTCTATGATACACCGCCTTATATTTCCCAGATGTTCACAACATGTAGCAAAAGATCAGATAATGCAATAACAAAATGTTCTGGGGTACCACATGCACATTTGATCAAACCTATATTCATCATGGATTATTTTATAGCCAACAATTTAGGATCAATATTTTTTTTTATTCCTAATCATTTCCCACTGTTTCTTTGTCATTCTTCCCCGTAATTATTAAAGTCTCCTCTGAAGAGAAAAGAATCAGGAGGCAGTATTGATCTTTGAATCCAATGTCTCTGACAAGCTGATTATTGTGAATAGGTGTTAGTTGCATGTGATTAACCACAGTTAGTTTCACTTCTCTGAAAGTTGTGTTTTGACAACCGTTTTGGACACCAGAATGCAATGAGACAAGATATACTGTTGTGCATCAAATTATTGAAAGTAACTACACCTGCTTATTATTCACCAAACATTTTCAGCATGGCCCTGGATACACTTGACAACTTGAAGCCAACTTGAACTCCCGCCCAGCCTTGCTGAAACTGTATTTATAACTAATAAATGTAGGTATACTGTATACAGTAAAAGACAAGTTATGAGGACCCCATTAACAAGCTTAATATTTGTGAACCATTTCTCACAATTTGCAACCTGCAAGTGAAACAATGGCAGAGACAACTTGGCACTTCAATAAATAAAAAGAAACTCCCATTATTTACAGTTTACAGGAGGCAAAACACAACATAGAGCTAAATATAGCAGCTAATGTAAGAAAGGGATTTCTAGTTTACTTTCATTTTACTTTTTTTTTTAGATAATTTTGTGCATATTTAAAATTATACTGGAATTTGTTGACAAATTAATTGTGTAAGCTTTATGTTGTCTTATACTTGCCACAAATAATTACAAGATAAAGATTTCTTTGATTACAGAGGTAATTGCGTGAAAAAAAAGCTGAAACAATCTAAATGGCATCCTATTACTTTAGGCTTTACATTTTTAATCTCAAATAAAGATACACAATAACTTGTGAAGACATGAACCGCAGATAAATGTAGCTGACATTTTTAAAAGAACATTGCTAAGGGCCAGGCAGGTTTAATGTTAAAACAGAAGACACAACATTCCCGGGTAATACCACACTCCTATTTTCATGTAACCTTAAGGTAAAGATTAAGTGTATGATCTAATGATGCAGAATAAGCAAAGCTATTGTAAAATAAGATGATAGTGGCTAAGCTGCAACTCTATTTTGAATGGTTTATTTTATGTATGTTTCATTTTTTCTTGTCTTTTTGTGTTAATTGTAACCAGTGTTTAAGTTCCTACATTTCTCAGAATGGTTACAAGTGAGACATATGCAATCTGTAGCTTGGTGCATAATAAAAGTAACTCAAATGTTTTTTATATTTTGGTGGAGCCCATTTTTAAAATTATTTTAAATTTTTTTTATTGCATGATAGAAGTATTTGAGTAGCTCCTACCAAACATAGTTATAGATTTTGTTTTTTATTTTTTATTTTTCAAGCTCTTAAGCATGCATGATGGGGTGATTATTTAATCATCTGTATGAAAAATACTTGATTTGAATAGAATTTGCGTCCCTCATTTAACACTAGAATTACCAGAGCTTACAAAAAAACTTGTAGATCCGTCCCACCTTAAAATGCTTCACACCTCTGCGTCACGTCTTTTGTCTTCTAAATTTGTGGCTATGCAGCAAACAGCAAGCAGCCTACTATCACATCCCCCACCAGCGCACAGTTTTCTCAGCTCAAGTCTGTTTACCTGCGTGTCAGTTGCTTGGAGTTGTATAGAGTAAGAAGTCAAGCAAATTACACCTTTTATAAATACTATATCATTATTTGGAACATTTGCATTTCATGTGTGTTCCGTGTCTACATAGATCTATGTACACACATCGTTAAAAAAGAAACTTTTTTCATGTTTTAGTCATAATTGACAAAATGTAGACATGAAGTTTATAATGTGTGAAGCCTAAAGTCCAAATATCAAAGAAACAGTTTCACAAAAAGTACAAATGTAATACAACAAGTGCGCTTTTATTCAAAAATATAACTACAGAAAAACAACCCACGTTAGAGTGCAATATTGACACTCATTTGCTAAGAGTGCTGTGGTGCCGCAACAGTATCAGCTCTTGACTGGTAGTCTGAGCTTCACGGGTTCGATTCCAGATGTGTCCGTTTTGAAAAATAAGCTGCACGTATTCTTACTATTTTAAAATAAAAACATACATTTGATTCCAGTCTGCAACCGCTGGTGTACTTTATGATACTTGTAAAGGTTAGCTTATTTTTTTGTTCTGTTATTCTCTCAGCCGCGTTTACGATCCCAACTCAAACCAAACGGCGCATTTGACACTGCAGTTTTCACAGACGCGCTATAAAAGAGGCAAACTCAAATCATGATGACTGTTCTACATCGGATCAAGAATGCACTTTTTCCATCGCTGTACTTTGTATATGTACATGGGAAGCTCTGCACTCGTGACTTTACGCTGTAAGAAGTAAGTAAATAAATGGGGGTACGGTTGGAATGATAAAGGAAATGGGTACCTGAACAATGTAAATTAAGTCTAAAATGCCTACACAATAACTATAATCGTAATAAATGAACAATAAAACAGCGGAGAAGGCGTGGATTGAATAAAAAGGCTGTAGTTATCAGCAGGGAGCGTGAATCCCGTGGTGAAGCAAGGAAGGGAATGTAGAGACTGGAGCGACGGATGGCCTTATATAGGCAGGCAGCCAACAACGTGGGAGGCGTTGTAATGGGGAACCCAACGCCGCCTCACACGGTGACCGAGCTGCAGGCTATGGACGTATATATGTATGTAAGTAGGATTCAGTTAGCGTTGGGAACCTGCATACCATATTTCTTGAAGATGGCCCCATAAGTAACAAAGACCGTTGAAAAGTTCAATATGGCGGCCGACAGTGGCATCATACCACCAAAATAAGTACCAAATTTCAGCCTTCTACCTACACGGGAAGTTGGAGAATTAGTGATGTTGGAAAGTTCAATATGGCGACTGACAGTGGCGTCATACTACCGAAATAAGTACGTACATTGGTTTTGGTTAGCACAGGGATGCCGCCTACCAAATTTCGTGAAGATGGGGCCATGAATAAGAAAGTTCAACATGGTGGACGTTGTTGACCGTTATGACCTTTACGTGTAGAATTTCTAAATGAAACCTGCTTAACTTTTGTAAGTAAGCTTTAAGGAATGAGCCTGCCAAATTTCAGCCTTCTACCTACACGGGAAGTTGAGTGCTGCTACTTCGGAAACAAAGCATGGTATAAACCGAAAGTTTAAATTAAGCTCATAGACACACTGCCGCTGGCGTTTGTCATGCCCACGGGTGATGCGGGATACAAGTTTAATGAGAGGACGCAGGATATAAACGAGAGTTTTGATCACTTTGTAACTAAGTTAAAATTGCAGGTGAAGGGCGCTGTGCTTATGCAAATTCAGAGAGACTGTGTTTGTGGGGGATTGACAGTTAAGGCGGGTGGGGGAGTCACGTCATCATCTCCCTCCCATTCACCTCATTTTGCTCTGAGCTGAGCTCCGCAGCTAACGCAGTCTTACGGAAGTGACTTTGTGACGCTGCTACCAAATACTCCCAGAAAAATCCACAAGTTAATACACACGCTGCCTCTAGAGTTTCTCCACATTGAATCCTCCAGGCACTACTTACAAAAGGTTACATTGACAATCGTGTTACGTTATTTTTAAAATGTGTCCTTTTCTTAGCACAAGCACAGCTGAGAAGCTTTGATGCATGTGCTCCATAACGTGTTAAAAAATAATGCATTTAATCACACTTTCAATTCCAAGCAAAGGGGAACTTCTGTCAATGCATGATTTCCTGGTACACCAATTACATTGATCAGCGCTTCCTGATTCATTTTACCCTCTCACCCACTTGGTTTGAGAAGAAGTATGAAAAAATATGAAGTTAACACAGAAAAACAGATCAATGAATAATCGATTCGCCAACAAAAAACGTCAGCATCGGAATATACAAAGTCAGCGCTGGAATATCCATCCATTTCCCAACCCGTTGAATCCGACCACAGGGTCACGGGGGTCTGCTGGAGCCAATCTCAGCCAACACTGGGCGCAAGGCAGGAACCAATCCTGGGCAGGGCACATGCATCATTTTTAAAACATTAACCGAACAGTGTTTTTTTAATTTATTTTTCTGAATACGTTTTTGTTAACTTCAAGTTCAGTTCAGAGTCGTTTCAATCAATATATATTGACTTTGACTTTATATATTCAGGAATGAGTTTATTAGTCCGATGTTGACTTTATATAATCAGGAATGACTTTATATATTCAGGTTTTGACTTTATATATTCCAGCGCTCACTTTATATATTCCGACGCTGACTTTATATATTCAGGTTTTGACTTTATATATTCCAGCGATGACTTTATATATTCAACTTTTGACTTTATATATTCAGAAACAAGTTTGACTTTATATATACCGACGCTGACTTTATATATTCAAGTTTTGACACTCATATCAATGACAAAACAATTACATTAACAATCATGTTACGTTATTTTTTTAATTTTTGCTTTTCTTTTTCAGAACTTGTTTTACACACTACTTCTCCGCTGCGAAGCACTGGTATTCTGCTATATATATATATATATATATATATATATATATATATATATATATATTAATTATATAGATATGACAACAACACTCATATCAATGACAAAACAATTACATTAACAATCATGTTACGTTATTTTTAAAATTTTTCCTTTTCTTTTTCATAACTTCTTTTACACACTACTTCTCCACTGCGAAGCGCGGGTATTTTACTAGTCTTTTATACAGTGCCCTATGGGGTGCCAAACAGGCAATTGCACTATATGATAGGCAGACAGGGAAGCTGCTATATAATAATAAAGTTACTGTTATTACTATGTAGATAGACAGGGAGTTCAGGCAGGCAGAACGGCGAAGGTTAAAAACTCACAAAACATTTTCTCCCCAGCGGGAAATCAAACTCAGGTCTTTGAGGTACAGCAAGTCTGCTGCACTCTAGACAGGGAGTGAGCAGGAGTCGGGAAATCTTACCGGTATTTTACTGCCACGGAAGCTGTTGTATTGTTCTTGAACCTTTTGTGAAAGTGTTTATTTGATCTTTGGCTTTCAGGCTTCACACATTTTATAGTTTATGGCTATATTTTGTAACATTTATTACTAAAATATGAAAAAGTTTCTTTTTTAACAATGTGTTTACACAGATTACTGTAGAAACGGAACACACATGAAATGAGTGTGTTCCAAATAATGATCTATTATTTCCACTCTAAAACTCCACTTCACTCCCAGATAATCAATCAAGGCGTGAACTGGGAGAAGTTCGTGCACGTTCTAAGTCGGTGTGGGGATGGAATAGCCGGCTGCTTGCAGCTTGTGTTTATCAGCACATTTAGATGACAAAAGACACTGGCGGAGAGGTGAGAACGGTTTTAAGAAGCAGTTTAAGGTGGGACAGATCTACGAGTTTTTTCGTAGGCTCTGCTAATTCTAGTGTTAATGATGTGCTGTTATTAATATGTTGTTTAGACTGCTTCATTCTTGTATAGTAAAAGAGGTGACTAGTCCCCTGTCAGAAATGAGGAGCAACCAGCGAGGAAGAATTTCCTCAAGACACTGGGTGCACAAGTTCCTACTGTTTAGGGGCTTCCATGAAATTGTGTCTGTATAAGTATAATGTTTTGTGTGGAATTACAGGGACACCAGTAACCACTAGGTGGAGCTGTTCTCTGGTGTTTTTGGTCCAGCTGGTGTCCATCCACTAATCTGGAAGTAATTTGGAGTTCACCGGAAGTTACCCTAGAAGCGCTAAAAGGTCAGGATTTAAATGGCTATTAATGCCACAAGATCAATGAGTGTGGAATAAAGGAATGACAAGCACTAATCTGTTGGGAGAAAAAGCAGAAGCTAGGCATCAAACAGTAGTGCAGGAGGTAGGAAGCATTTGTGTATTATTTATGGTGGGTACGTTTTCTAGACACTATATATGTCAGTAAGGAGGTCAAGATCCCAGAGAGGCAGTACAGTTATGTTTCTTTATATTTCTTTTACTAGTTTGTATTTCCCTATATAGTGGAACCTCTAGATACGATCACCTCTGTATATGAGAAATTCAAGATAAGTGGAAAGTATGAGCGAAAAATTCAGATCTAAATACGAGCATTGGGTCACGTAACGAGCCACGAGCCAGGCTGTGGTTATGCGTGACTTGTTTCCTGATCTGCCTCGACTCGGGGATTCACCCAAGCTGACGCTGTCAGCCCGTCAGCTCACTCAGTGTTCCTTGTTCTCCCGTAGCGTGAGGATCTACGCGTTTGTGCGCTTGTGATTTCATTGTTTCGCTGTAGCAGTTCGCTGTATAAGTGTATCCAAAAATATTGTGGACATGCAGACGGAGAATAGGAGACGATTGCCCTCAAGAGGGGAGAGAGAGAGAGAGACGCGAGCGAGAGAGCTCGTCTTGCAAAATACTCGTAAACCAAGTTACTTGCAAATCGAGGTTCCACTTGTATATATTATTTATCAGTGTTATTTGTTAGGAAAATTGATTTTTATGTTTATATATTTTTGGGGGTGCGGAACGGATTAACTGGATTTCCATTATTTTCAATGGGGAAGTTTGTTCTAGATACGAGAAATTCACTATACAAGCTCAGTGCTAGAACGAATTAAACTCGTATCTTGAGGTTCCACTGTGTGTGTATATATAAATATATATATACCTCCTTGTTATTTTGTTTTATTAAATAAATCTCTTATTTATTTCCTAGTTTACTTGACACTACTGCTCAAGAGCATGCCCCAGGCCACAAACACATACATATATCACTATATATATATATTTTTTTTTTTCTTCTCAAAAGGATATTAAAACCACTGTTTCAGATAACCAGACATGCTTTTAATGTTTAATTTCACCTTGGAACTACTGCGAAAAGAGCAGAATGAAATATAATAAAAACTCCAAAAAAAAGCTTGCTTGAAAGCACATTTTTTAAATATTAGAATGGACGTAAACACATAGAAGAAAGGATAATGAAGGTGAGAATGTATAGACAAAATAAAACAAAAGACTGATTAACCTGTCAATAATATATAGTCCTTGTGCAAAAGATTTGTGTACATGCTAATTTTATTGATATTATTAATTTTAATTTGTGTTTTTGCGCTATTCAAACTCTCAAATGCCCTTATGTGGTTTAAAACAGTTTAAGTATGTTGAAACATAATTGAACACGAGGAAGATTCCACAGTTGTCCAGATGTGTTCAAGTTGCAGTTCACTTAGGAATTTACATTTGTGGACTGCAATTCCAACAAGTTAAAATTTTAAATATTTTGATTTGCAAATTATAGGTTGTGATGAAGATTTTCATTTTTAAATATATTTTCTGTAACAATGCATTTTGTTTATTCAGTGTTTGTAAATGACTTAAGTTTTATTTCTGTTAAGACAGTTTGAGATATTACTGTGTTACATAGTGTTACATTTTGTAAAGAGCAGAGTAGAGTCATCAGTGCAAGGAAGGCCTATATGCTGAAAATTGTCATGCAAAATATATTTTTAAATATGTCTCAGTCTTAGAGCACAATTATTTTGTCACATTTACTCAAATATAATTACTTAGAAATAGGGAAATTCCTGTCTTAGGCTTTAATATGATAAAGTTAAGAAGGCCAACGTAGTTTACTAACAAAAAGAAGTGAGTTTTGCCAATTAAGTAGCAGTGCAGAGTAGCAGAATATGACAGCAACTGGTTTTAAGTATTTTTAAAATAGCTATGGATTAATCACTAGTGTGTTTATTTTTATTACTGTAAAAAATGATTGCTAAACTCCTTCATTTAAAGCTTTATACAAGACATGGATTCCTTTATACTACTCAGATGTTGTGTTGTCACTGCTGTATAGTTATCATACTTTGTTTAAAAAAAATCTTAATTATATGCACTGTGAAAAAAATCTAGTGCTGTGGCAGCTGTCTTGCGCTTCCTTTGCTTTGTTTCAAAGGGGAGGAGGGTGGAAAAGTGTTAATTGAACACTTTTAGGCACTCTGAATTCACATATTGAAAGATGGAATCTAAACTTGTTAATGAGATTTCTTTCCTGTGGGCTTTTACTTTGGGCTATTTTGGTTTAATGAACGATTCCAACATTCACTTGCATGTTTTTTTTTTTTAAACTCACTTCTGTGCCCCTCTGTTATAGGTTTATATTCACGATATAAAAGCTTGCCCTTTTTTATATGGGAGTTGGTTATACTTTAAAGTAAATCACCTAGTATATATTTAGTGTGCTTTAAAAAGTCAGTTTCTTTTGATGACCCATAAAAATATTTCATTAAAGCAAAGAAGAAGACAGTGGATAGAAGGTTCTTTTTTCACAAGATGAAGGTGAAGGATTTTAGTGCAGAACAAAGCTGGAGGGGATTTTTTCCTCGATTTTTTTTTTTTTTTTTTTATATTAAAGGTTCCTAGGCTAATGACTACATAAAAACATACTTTCACCTCCTTCAAGTTGCTCAGTATTATAAAGGACATTGCTGTTGGGTTACTGTGATCCCCAGGGGTTTCTGTTTCATTTAGAACAGTGCCTCCAGCCTTTTCATTGCATCCTGTTGAACTGACCTCCTTTTCAACCCTGAGCTGGCAGCTGCACTGCGGAGCAGTCTTGTCTCTTGATCCTCCAGGGCAGACATGTGACTGGTTTGAACTGTGACCTTCTGTGTAGGACCAGGACTGCAGTGCCCTTTTCACTCTGCAAATCTGATGATGCTTTGTTGAAGGAAAAAATAGGGAGGGATGTGGTAGATAATAGTGAATGGGAATTATGTCAGGTTTTCATACTCCCCCGTTTATTTGATATAAACAAAGCACTTAATCATAAGTGAATTACCTGCCTAACATTATTGTGCTGGTACAGGAAACAGAGGAGAGAACATCTTGCAAAAGATGTATTGATGTTGCATGAGTTTTGCATCTCTCTAATGTTCAAATGTCTGCATCAGCCCTTTGGGCATTAAGTCTGCCTTCAATGTCAGTTGTTGAAGGAATTACAAACTGTCAGAAAAATTTTAAAAAGTGTTGACTTGTTATAATTTGCCTTTTAAAATTTGTTTTTAAAGTAATGATCACTTTATATTGAAAATATACTTAATGTAAAATTTCAGAAGACTAATATTTGCAGTCCAAATAGTCAGATAAAATATGCACACTGTAGCTTCTTTCTTAGAGTGTTGCTTTCATTGAAGAGTTCAGTAGTGGTTTTATGGTATTTTTATGGGCTTCTATGTAAAATTAGTAAGTTTTAAATATAATTAGCATGACACCAGTGGCACATGTTCATCATAATTTTAGATAAAAGTGTTTTCTTCTTTAGGGCAGTCTTCTTATCCATTCATTTTTTGAACTCCCCCTTCTTCAGTTCAGGGCTGCTGAAGTTGGAGTCTATCCTGGAAGCCTTAGGGACAAGGTACGAAAGAACCCATAAATAGCGGGCATACATGCACGCAATCCTTCTGGACCAATTTAGAGTCACCAGTCAATCATCTTTGAAAACGTATAATAAAAAGTTGAAAAAATAAAAACCCACTTAGCCAGTTGCTGGTCTAATATATAAAGCCAACCTTCTGGAGCTCTAAGCTATTACAACTGACCACTGCAACACCATGTGTAATGCATGTGTGAAAAGTTTTTACTAATTTCTGATGTATATTTAAAATTGGTAATAAAATTGGCCAGCTGAGAGATTAAACAGTACATTAATTAGCAGAACTTTCATTTTTTTGCATGTTTATTAATTCTGCATTTTATTGATAGAATCAATCCTTTCATTTTCTGAACCTGCTTAATACAGTTTTAGGGTCACAGAAGGCCAGAGTATATACCCACAACTAAACCCTTTCTAAGATGAAGTGCTAGTCCATCACAGGGCACAGTTGTGCACACAAAACCACACTCACTCTTACCTGACCATTTAACCTAATATGGACCAACATGCACACGGGAAGAATGCGCAAAATCCCTACAGACAGTGGCCAGCCCAGAGTTCAAATCTGTTCCTTGATGCTGTGAGGCAGCAGCACCAACCACTGCTGCACTGAACCATTGCGCTGTCTTGATATGGAGAACTATATGATAAATATTTTAGTTTAGCCTAATTTTCTATTGAATTAGGCTATTTCATATTGTATGACAGCTAGGGAGGGAAGGTTAAGGCTTGGTTTCCAAGTTTTCCTTAAATACATGATGAGGCAATAAGCACATCTGTGTGTTTCAGAATTCTTATCTTTTAATATCTTACTCATAAGTGCATTACTACATATGAAATAAGTTTTGAATTATGACTTTTACATTCTCTAAAAATTCCAGCAATTTGTGGTTGAATTACCAGTGTTTTATTTTTAGAATGTTGTGTTCCTTTGAGCCTGTAAACTAATTAGTCAAAACAAAGAAATGTAATTTAAAATTTATTTTAAAATGACAAAAAGAAATAAGTTAGATTCTTCTTTTACCTATGCCAGCTGGTCACTACATATAATTTCATCGCTTCATATAAATTCATCTAAGATATTGCCAGTGATGTCTTTTGTCCATCATGCATTGAATAATGTTACAGGTGCAGTATGTGCTTATTTAACTCCATTAGTATGAAAAGACTGCACACATTTTCAATAAGAAATTTTTACTACAAGCTTTTTCTGACAATTCAGTTAAGGAAACGTATGCTGTTGTGCAGTTACTTTCACAAAGACAGATTTTCCCCTTCGCTTGACAAAACTAATAAAATTGTTTCATTAAAAAAAAAATATTGTAGGATAGCTTTCTATGATTTTGGATCAGATGAGGGTGTGATTGTAGACCTTGATAAACAGAAGGGATTATAAAGCCTACCCTTAGGGAGCAGCGTAAATGAACGTCAAGGTAATATGCTTCGTTAGGAGGGATGAATATCATGTTAACCCTGTTTGTGGTGGTTTCAATAAGAAGAAGAGTGCCAGTTAACCAGTTGTTTATCACAGTTCATCAATCCATGAAAACAGAAAGGGGATCAGCAGTCTTCGTTTTTACTTTGTACCCACACCTTCAGATATTTTTATGCACTAAAAATGCCTTTGATTTTAATTAATCATACTTTACATAATAGGTGGTGTGGCAGTAGGGGGCGCTAGTGCTCCCTTGAACCCTCAGGGATGACCCCAAACACCAGATAAAAGTCCAAGACCTTTTATTATTTTCTACAGTGCACCAAGCACCTTTCACACTACTCATAAACTATTTTAAACAAACTCCAACACAATAAACACTCCTCCTCCTCGCCCAGACACTTGCTCCTCTACCTCCCAGCTCAGCTCGTTGTCTGGAGCGAGGCACCGCCCTTTTATAGCCCTTGACCCGGAGGTGTTTCTGTCCCAACAGTCCACGGTTCCTTATTCCTACCGGGTCAGGGCAATTAGTCCTTTACTTCAACCCGGGTGCATGACATTTCTTCCTGTCACGTGACCGTGACAGACTCCCGGGTGTCACAACATCACAGAGCCCATAAGTCCCCCCACAGCGACTCCTGGTGGTCCCCAAGGTATCCAGCAGGGCTGTGTATAAACACTACAAAGTCCATAAGGCCCTGCTGGACCTCAGGGCACGATCCTGCTGTCGGGAGAACTCCTCCTGGTGGCCTGGGGGTGAGGACCGGCATGGGAAGCCGGCAGTCCTTCACAGTGGGTAAGCGGTCTTATGTGGTAACAAAGACAGGAATAATTATAGCCAAAATGTGTAGACTGCTGGTTTTACCATACAGGTCTTTCCCAGAGAAGTATTATTGCTTGTTTTTGACTATTCATCTTAAAATTAAAGTGTTTTTTTTAATAAGAACATCATTTATTTTTGTATCATGTACTAATCACTAAGTAAATATACAGTACATGTTGATAATACTGTCAATTAAGTCATTAAGTATGTACAACTTTCCCTTAAACCTTCTTTGGGGAATATTGTTTAGCTATTTACTATTTTCAACTTTGAAAGCATAAAAGAAAAAAGGACTGTTTATTCCTGTGCTAGTAGTGAAAGAAATGGCAATGAAAGTGAAGAGCAGATATCTTTTTTATATGGTGTTGATGTGTTAGCCAGAAAAACAAGTGGCATGCCAAAAACCTTCATTCTTGTTTTTCTTTCTTTGTGTTCAATTTATGAATTATGATATTAATTGGAATAAGATATATGTAGATGAAATTATATTCTGTGCTATGTAAGGATATTATCTTGACAGTTGAAACAGTTTGTTTTTTTTTTTGCAGTGGAAATGACATGTACCACCTGTGGATAAACATCACAAGAGACAAAGTCACATTAGTCACATAGTCACAAAGTCACATTAAAAACATGCTTGTTTTAAGATGTAAATGTGAATGTTAAATATTAACATTATTTAATTGTGCCAGTAGGCAGTCCGCCTGGCTTAACATTAGAGCTCTCCTTTGGTGTTTTACAATCTACTGTTGCACTTTTATTTTTGCCCATTTCCTTGTTGTTAACATACTGTTATCTACAATACTGTATTCAACACAGGGTCATTAAAATCATGATCTTGGCCATTTTTTTATATAGGTGTTAATTGAAAATAATTTTCAATGACCTGTAGTATTCAGGAGGATCATTATTATAATTTAAGTGCATTGTTCTGTCATAAATGTCATCTCTGAACTGTAGTCCATTTTTCTATAAATACAGCTGATGCCCATCCAGTCAAGTTCAAGCACTTTATTCAGCACACATTAGATTCCTAAAATGCACTCAGGTGTTTCAGCGATTTGAGTGCTGACAGCTGACTAAATGACAGCTGAGATGAGCAAGCAGGTGACGGATGTCCATGTATCAATTTGGCTTCATGGGTGTAAAGGAGCATGAATACTGAATAGCAGTTTGCAGCCTTTAAAAATTATGATGGTCATAAGAGTTAAGTGAAAATGTACAAGGTTTATTACCATCAGTCACAATTTTAACAATGTACTTGTATTAGCAGTTGATTTTTCATAAATTAAAGAATCTGCAAAATCTGTGAGGCTTATTCAATTTCATAGAGTATTCAGATAAAAAAGCGAGAACCTGCTTGTTCTGTACTGTTTAAAGAATTTGCATTTTTCACCCTTAATTACTTTCTTGATTAGTCCTGTGTTACTTTGCATTCTCATGTGTGTCTCACTGTTGGGTTATAGATAATGATGCTATAAGTATATACAGTAAATACTTACTGTATTTTATTTTTTTTACATTTTTGTGTTTTTGAGGACATTACTTTGAAAAATAACACGAAATGTGCTAAATAAAAGAAATATGTCTTTTAGTTAGACTGATTTTTGTGCGTTTGTGTGGAGCACATTAAAAGTACTTATTAATTGAAAGGTATGTATCATAGGTACAGGCCTCGTAAATGGTTTTGTTTAGTATTTTTATATCTTGTCTTCAATTAAAGTGAATGATGAATATTCAAATAATACTTCTTCTTCCTGTTTCTCTACCTACCTTTGCTCCTGGCATGCTAAAAAAGATTTCTGTAGCTGCTATGTCGCTTAAAAACTGAAACCGTGTATTACTTGGACGGTGATGTTGTGTTCTTTGCATAAATTAGCGAAAATACTGCAAATTTGAATCATGGGTAGGAATAATCATTACACTTTTATTTCGTAGAATTTTGTCATGTCAGACGGACTTATCAAACTCCGATTTTGATGCAAGTGATCTGGAAATCAAAAACATAAGGCAGGTAGCTGTTTCCTTTCTGGGAAGTGCCTTTCAGAATATAAATGGTTAGACAAACAGGTATGTAGTAAGTATGTAAGCCGTGTTACAGATGATCTTAGAAAGCTAATGTTTAATGTTAGTTAGTTTTGGGGAACAATATTCAGACCTGGGAGAAAATGAAAAAATAATTAGCCCTGAAAGAGTTAAGGCGGTCAGCACTATAAGCTACCTGGCAGACCGGCAAATTAAAGACAGAGGTACTAGATTAGGGATATTGAATTGAAATTTAAAGAGGTCTGTCCAACAAAATTTTCTCCTATCATAGGTCTGAAATTCATGTTTGTGCTATGGTTCAGATTTCTATTTATGTCATGCCTGCCCGTCGATCCAACGATGATGATGTCCAGCCATTAGTCCATCTCCTGTGTGTGCACTGGTGGGAGAGCAGACCAAATTGAGAAAGGCAGAAGCGGGGGAACGATGGGCAAGAGAATTGCCCCCTAGGTGCAGTGGGTTGGTTTCGTTGGTGATGTCTTGCTATCCTCTTCTCTGTTTCTTGATGTGTCTGTTGTTGTTCAAAGTGATGGATTCCTTCATTTATTGTCCGTCTCCAAAGCATGCGGTCCTCAGCAAGTTTCTCAAGCTGCACATATGGAGTGGAGCAGGCCTTGAGAGAACGTTTCAAGTAGTCCATCTGGAGGTCAGGATCCTTCAGCGAGGTCACCGTACAGGACCATCTGGGAAAGCCGAGACTCATCCATTCAGATGATGTGCCTGGTCCGCTGGAGGACACGATTGAGCAGCATGGCCTCAATGCTTTTTGATAAGTAACATTCCAGAAATTTTAGTGTGTGGAACCCTGTCCTCCCAAGTGATGCCCAGGATTTTCTGGGGGCAGCAGATGTGGAATGCTTCTAGGGTGAGAATTTGCTTGCGGTAGGGAGTCCAGGACTTGCATTCATAAAGGAATGTTGATATACATACCGCGTGATTTACCACAGCCTTGGTTGCCATGGAAAGATTTTGGTTACAGAAGACACACTTGCGTTGGTGGCCAAATGCAGAGGAGGTTCCCAATTTCTTCAGTCACAGAGGCATTGCTACATATCATACTTCCATGGTAGCGGAAGGGTTGTGTGTTCCCCAGTGACTTGTCAGTCTTGATATCCACTGGAGGATCTGTGTGCTGGAAAGCAGTCTGAAGGGTCAGTGTCTTGGTGGTGCTGATTTCCTGGTATTTTCAAGAATAGGCTGAGTGTAAATACTTAACAGTCCTCTGAAGGCTTTCTGGGAGAAGAGCTACGCCGGCAACATCGTCAAGGTTGTCAAGAAGATTTTCGAGTGGGCTGATAATCTTAGGAGGTTGAAATATTGCCATCCAGATGGTACTGCATCCTCACTACATCAGTGGTGTCCAACGCACTTCTGAAGAGAAGAGTGACAGAGACAAAGTAAATGAAGAAAAGCACCAGAGCCAGGACACAGTCTTGCTTGACAGTAACGGTGATTTTGAAGGAAGCAGATGTTTCCCCCACCAACAAAGACCTTTGCCCTCATTCTGTATTGGAAGGCACAGAGCATATTGAGGAATTTTGAGGGGCATCCTGACTTAGAGTACTTCCAAAGTTTGAGAATGTCAAATGCTTTCCCCATATTGATGAAGGCAAAGCTGATGTCTCACTTTTTGTTTCCAATGATGAAGGTCATGTCAATTGTCCTGCATTTGGGATGAAAGCCAGCTTGTGACTCTGGAAGTACTCTGCATGGAACATGATGATTTAGCCAGAGAAGTATGACACGGCCAAGGATTTTCCCAGCAACACCACGCATCTTGTAGATGGCTATAATGGTACCATGTTTTTATGACTCAGGAATTTTACCAAGCTTCCAGCACAGAGTGAAGAAATCTGTCAATTTGACAAGAAGATTAACCGTAAACCGCCACATACTTGGAGGTTAATGCACCCCTGGACACAAAATATTTTTAAGTAAATGTCACAATTCACAAAGAAAATGTGAAATTTTAATATAACACATTTTTTCTCATGCAATGAGCATCACAATTACTGCATCACTGATCATTTTACACACTGCAAATGAACTGTAAAAACTATAAAAAAGCTACTGCAACAATCTATTATTATATGTTCAAGGTGCAACTCACGCCATTCATGAAATTCAGTAAATCACTGAACCAACTGCGCTTGAACTGGTGGCACACAAACACACGGAGGTAAACGCTGATGATTGCAGGCTCATCTAGTGCAGCGGCTGAATGGTCCTGCAGTTCTGCCGGGGCCAGCAGTGGTCGTGAGCTGGCTGCTCAACGAATATACGGCACTGACTTATCAGCTCCAGCGTGCTCGCAAATTGCTCTTTGAAGCAAATATAGCCGGTTGCCGGGTTCAATGAATGTACGTTGCTGAATATACTCTCCCCCTGCGTTCTGGAAAATCGCACTGAGACATGACTATAGCTGGTTGTAGGATTCAATGAATATACATAGCCAAATATACTCGGCTCCGGCGTGCTAGCAAATTGCATTGGGAACCCACTGTAGCTGGTGGTTTAAGGGTTAAGTCCCCCATATTTATATATTTTAGCAGGTATAGTGTCTATATATGTAGTCATTGAATGTCTATAAATTAAAATAAACAAGGTATAATTACCACAGCATTTCAGCAATATTTATTTAAAATTTTTAGTTAAAACTTTAAATGTGTGGACCCTTTGAATTTAATTTGACTTGTACATATAAAACAAATAAATAACTGCTTGATAAAAAATAAAACTAGGCTTATCGTGTTCACATTTAAGTAAAAGAAAATAGAATCATCTGAATAAAACAAAAAAGTGCCATCCCATCAGAAAATTTTTTTTATGTTGCCCCAGAATCCATGCTACTCTAATTAAACATTCATTTCCACGCTGCTGGGCTGTAAATGAATGTGAGAGTACTGTAGTGGGTCTGTCATAGTGGGCTCTCAGTTCAGTTATTTTATGTGCCCTCACTTCAGACTGATGTGTATATGTTTGCACAAACAATCCATGTTTTCTCTCATATTGGCGCTTCACATTTCTACTTATTATTAAAGCCATAGCTTCAGAACACATGAGACAAACTGGTTTTGAACTACCTGCAGGAAGAATGAATATATATTGCTGCATCTATCCATCTTTGAAAGTTCAGTTTTCTGCATCTACTTTCCTTTTTTTTTTGGTACAAGCCTTGCTCTCTGCCCCTCTTGTTTCTGTTACTTCCTTCTGTGATATCTGTATGTTTTACCCATGCACTGTTACAATTCCTTTGATTCACTAACTGTTGAGTGACATAAACAGACATCATGCATACATCAAGAATGGGAAAAAAGCATTCATGAATGTTATCAGTCATTCTCATTCATCAGAAATCCATCACCGTCCAGATAGTGCTGTCACTCTGTCTGGGTCTGCAATTAGTGATGCCTGTACTAAAGACTTATTTTGCCCCTCAAAGATAATTTATTTTCCACTTATGTGATATGACATTGATTCGATCTTCTTACAGAAGCATGAAATGAAAAAAATGTAATTTTTACCTTTGCAGCTTTTCTCCAGCTTTGCACCAGGGGCCTCGTGTATAAATTGTGCGTACGCACAAAAATGTTGCATAAGCCTGTTTCCACGTTCAAATCACGATGTATAAAACCACATCAACTGATACTCTGGTGTACGCAAGTTCTGCGCTTTTTTTTCTTCTTTCAGCTGCTCCCGTTAGGGGTTGCCACAGCGGATCATCTTTTTCCATATTACTCTCACTGCACCACTCAGAGCAGCTGATTGGAAAGAGAATTACCGGTATATAGCATCAAGCATACGCTGCCTCAGACATGCTGCCTATTTGAACTGCTCTCACACGGCAAATGCTTCAAAACCTTTCCTGTACAGACCTCGCGGTTCAGAAACAGTTTCATTCTAAGAACTATAAATGCACTCAATCAGTCTATCAAGTGCGCCTTGTAGAACTGTCTGTACTTATTAGTACAATCACCTCATTGTAAACTTGCACTACAGTTATAATATTGCACAACCTGAGCCACTTTATAAAGCGCATATTTACATATGATGACGATATCATTTTTGAGATGAAATGCAGCAAAATATGTTTATTATACTGTTAATATATATATATCTATACTAATAAAAGGCAAAGCCCTCACTCACTCACTCACTCACTCACTCACTCATCACTAATTCTCCAACTTCCCGTGTGGGTGGAAGGCTGAAATTTGGCAGGTTCATTCCTTACAGCTTCCTTACAAAAGTTGGGCAGGTTTTATATCGAAATTCTACGCGTAATGGTCATAACTGGAAGCTGTTTTTCTCCATTTACTGTAATGGAGATGAGCTTGAACGCCGTGGGGGCGGAGTTTCGTGTGACATCATCACGCCTCCCACGTAATCACGCAGTACATAGAAAACCAGGAAGACCTCCAAAAAGCGCTGAAGAAAACATGCATTATATAATTGAGAAGGCAGCGAAACAATAAGAAGCGAGCGAAAGTGACATATACAACCATGTTCATGAGTTCTGCTACTTCGGAAACAAAGCACGATGTAAACCTACACTTTAAATTAAGTTCATAGACAGGCTGCTGCTGGCGTTTGTAATTTAGTGCCTGCCCATATAAGGCCGTCCATCAGCGGCAATCCAATAGCAAACTCCCAATAAATATTCACGGGTGAAGGACTGTGTTTATGGAGAGGAAGATGAGATGGTCAGGGTGGTGTTTGACACAAACTCAGCGAAACTGCGAGAGAAAGTTTTAAGTGCCAGGACTAAGGTAACATTAAATACAGCCATGGACATAGCACGAGATGGCACCAGCACAGCTGGGAACCTTCGATGCATGTACACCGCGGCTCACGTGAACTGACGCAGTGCACAGATAAAAGGCAACAGTTCCAAAGAGCGCTGAACAAAAACCGAATTACACAATTGAAAAGGCAGCAAAAAATATGAAGCGTCTGATAAGCATATTCATAAATCCAGCTACTGCGGAAACAAAGCACACGGTGGAAAAAGTCAATGTCCGCTAAAGGAAGACAGTGTAAAAAAACCCGTGCATGCAGTGTGTCAGGTCTCAGATAAAGAAGAAGACGAGCTGTTTATTGATGCAGTAAGAAACGAATCGATGAAAGAAACCTGTCATCTTTACAACGATTGACAAACACGGAATGTAACTTGAACACAACACATCCTACAAATACGAACCTGATTGAAAGAAATAATGATAATCAAATCCTTGATGACAGCAACACTCAGTAACACTCACAAAACAAATACTGTATATTGACAGTCATGTTACGTTATTTTTAAAATGTTCCCTTTTCTTTTTCTAGCTTTTTTAACACACTACTTCTCCGCTGCGATACGCGGGTATATATATATGTATATATATATCCCGATCTACATACTCGAATAATGGATACTTTATTCGCCATCAATGATTGTTTTGGTAAAGCCATACTCAGTGTATTCATTAGATGAGCGGTAAAAAGTAAGAGCGAGGGAGGATGCAGGCTGTAGTGCTGCGTCAACTCTATCTGAATTGCGCGATCACATTTCAAAAATATATCTTTTCAAGTTCTATTTAGTCCATATTTGTCAAACTCAAGGGCCACGGGCCACATCCGACCCGGTGTGTAATTATATCCGGCCCGCGAGATCATTTTATATACTGTATTATTGTTATTAATGGCCTAGGTATATGAAGCGCTGGTAACACAATAAACTACAGATCCCATAATGCAGCGCTTCAGCTGCCTTGCCGAACACTTACGCGTTAATCAAGTCTAGCTTATGATGCTGCAAGTTATTGCGAAGCTAGCTCACACGATGCTGAGAGAAAAGTTCATTCTGAAAATAGAGCCTTTAAATACCGATGGGAGGCTGAGTATATGTTTACTGAACCCGTGTGTCTCATTTGTGGAGATAATGTGGCTGTAATTACAGAATTTAATCTAAGACGGCACTATGAAACAAAACATCAGGGTAACCTGAATGCAATGCAGAAGATACAGAAAGCAGAAGAATTAAATAAGAATCTGACACTTCAGCGGACGTTTTTACCCGTGCACAATCACAAAGTGATTTCAAGTGAAGCTGCTTTTATGGGAGACACAAATGCACCAGTGCAACTTGCCCACTTTCCCTGTTGCCAAGTAATGTTAAACCAAGTCGTCACTACGGTGTTCCCAAACACGCACTTTGCTGATAAACTGAGCGCACTGAGTTTGCACGGCGCTTTGGTGACTTTGAAGAACAAAAAGTCCGTCTACATGCGGCTCGAACCTTGTGCATGTTTGGTAGCACATATCTGTGTGAGAAGCTCTTCTCAGTGATAAAGACTAACAAAACAGCACACAGGAGTCGCCTCACTGATGAGCACCTGCAATCCATCCTGAGAATCTCCACAACACAGAACCTCACACCAAACATAAACGAACCTGTTGCCAAAAAAGATGCCAGGCGTCCAGCTCTAAAATGACATATGAGCAAAGACAACTGAATGATTTGATTTGTTATTGCTGAAAGGAACACATTTTATTTATATTTCCAGGTTTTGTTATGCAGCATGTTCATATTTGAATTTGTATAATTTTGACAGGATATATTTTTATGGAGAGCAAAATCTTTTGGGATATTTAAAATCTAAGTTTATTTTTATATAAAATTACATAAGAGTAAAGAAATTTGAATGTTTGTTCTTTTAACGTTTACTTTATTTCTAACTTGTATAATTTAGACAGGATATATTTTTATGGAGAGCAAAATATTATAAGTTGTTTAAGGTTTGAGTTGATTTATTCAGGAATAATATTCCTGTCTGTTTTACCATTCCTACCAAAGATATTTCTGTCGACTAAATAAAAATTCCTTCTATTTAAAATTTAAATAGAACTTGAACAAATACGATAGTTCATAATATCCACGCAGACTTGCACGTAAGAGCGGGAGTTATCCGTTTTAACAAGCAGCGTATTGCACTGATCTGAAATAGCTGTGTGTGTATATATGTAGATATGTATGTATATGTATATATATGTTTATATATGTGTGTATGTATGTATATATATATATATATATATATATGTGTATATGTATAGATATGTATATATATATGTTTATGTGTGTGTGTAAATAAATATATATATATATATATATATATATATATGACAACAACACTCATCACTCACAACAGTGACAAAACAATTACATTGACAATCATGTTATGTTATTTTCAAAATGTTTCCTTTTCTTTTTCATTGCTTCTTTAACACACTACTTCTCCGCTGCGAAGCACGGGTATTTTGCTAGTTGTTAATAATTAAACATGTGAAGACACGGTGTCGCTGCACTAGCAAGGATCTGGTACTCCGTTCACGGATTGTTCCTGCCTCACGCTGTATGCTTGCTGGGATTGGCGTGACACTGGAAGGATAGAATAATTAAACATGTACTACGAAGATATTTCAATGTTCCTTAAGTTTTGAAGAATTGGCTTAACGTCTATTACAGAGCTGATTGTGTGGCGATTGGGTATTTGGAGAAAGAAAAGTAAGGATAGGAATTGGGGGTTAGTATGTTTGAAAGAGAGAGTACTGCTGCAATAAATTATATCATCGAAGGTCGTGCACGGCAAAGGAAGCATCTTGCGTGAGGCAGGAACAATCAATGTGCCACTGTGTTCCCATGTTCAATAACATGCTTTAACTCCTATCATCATGAAAATGATATCAAGTATACATCTCAGTATTTTAATTATACAGAGAGCTATAATATTACGAATGTAATGGATTCTGTGTCCTGTCGGAGGAAAAAAAAGCCCGGAAGCACGTAGTGATTCACACACAAAGCACATAGAAGGTCAAATACAAAACAAAGCATTTAACGTTCTACTTTAATTACGATGGGATCTGAGTAACTAGTAAATTAAATGATTTTAAGATGAAGTTTATGATGTTCTACAAATTAAACTAAGTGATTAAAGTGGAAATTTAGTGCTTTTTTCCCCACTGTGTGCCTATTTTTTTTTCTCTGTACCTTAATAAGCTTTTATATGAAACTCAGAAAGTTAGTTACGACTTGCCTTTTCACAGTGACTTTGATATCTGACAACTTCTTTTTTTATTTCGGGCACTGTGCTACTTTGTGAACTTGAGCTTTTGAGTTTCTCCGACACTGTATGTTACTCGATCAACTTCCTTTTGCTCTTTATACCACTGTTTAAACCAACAAATTGTACGTTTTTCCTTGCCTCCACTTGGTATTCACTGAAATTCTTCTATTTCCCCCTGTGCTTTTGCCATTGCCTTTTCACAGAATGCTGAGCTTAAGGGCTGTTTATATTGATTTGCATATTCAAAGAGACATAATTCCGGGAGGAGACGGGGCGGGACAGCAGGTGCGTGTACATGCGTTACTTTTCACGCTGACCAGGATTTATGTAGCGGAAGAATGTGGAAATTGGCTTTCACACAGATTTATGCATCTGAATTTTTTTGTGCGTAAGCATATTTCCGCTTACACCATGTTATAGTGTGAATTCTACGCTTGGCGTTATGAATGAGGCCCCCTAAATACTACTCACCTGACCCTATGTCAGTATGTATACATCAAGAAAACGAACACCAGTGCTACATATTGACATGTGGCATATTGCTCACTGTGAACAGCATAAGACAAAATTTTAAATATAATACTGGATATTTATGTAATTCTTTAGAAACATCAAAACTTTTTTGTATTCTTGTTTTGTAATAAAAAAAACTTACATGAAACTGCCTCTTTGACTAAAGCACTGCCTGAGGTGTTTGTCGCGTGGTCAGTCCTGGATGCGACAATATTTTTTAACCTGTTAAACACAACACAATAATTGCAAAAACTAATGAGTTAACTTTGCCAGGCCTATTGTTTTTATATATTGTATATAATGCAAATTTAGCTATCTAACTCAGTTACTTACCAACAAAAACACAATTGCTTATGTAGTTTAACAGTTGAATTGTAGCAGGATGCTACATCTAGGACTTTGGGAATCCTCCAAGAAAGGATATTATGATACATTAATATTTATAAGTAAAACTCTTCTAAAATGGAAAAACTAAATACCTCAGAATCTCCAAAACACTTTGGCTGATTTCATTGAAACTTGATGATAGCTGTCATTTGTTTTCTTTAATAAAACTATAGCAAGCTTGGTGTTCTTAGGCCACACCTTTTTTTTTGCCTGGTTGCATGGAGAATGGTTGTGTGCAGTTAGTGCAAATGAATGGCACAAGCAAAACAGTGTCACTGCATAAGCTGAGGCTGATCTCATGCAGAGAAATTCAGTTGGCGGCTGATGGAGAAGGGCAGTTGCCCTGCAGCGGAAAAACAGACTAGGTGTCGAGCTGTATGGAAAAAAGAGTCATGTGGTTCCTTACACAATACTCATTATTCTGTCGGCAACTGCCATCACAGGGGCTACAAATCCTGTCAGTTAGTGCACTGTTCCAGGCAATTTCATCAGTGCTGAAATGTTTAAATAAGAGCATCGACAAACATGGCATTTCTCTCAACCACTTTGGATTAACAATTACATTGTTTTGCTGGATTACATCATCTTGGGTTGTATTCAGAAGTGTTGCATTTACAAATTACACTTTTCTCATTTTTATGTTCATTTGTACCCTTTTCTGAGAAATGTGTTGCCAAAGTATGTAATGTTGCCAAATCTTTAAGTAAAAATTTTCCTTTCTTTCTATACCCCCACAAAAACTTTAAAAGCTTCCTAAACCAAATACAGTAGAACCTCATAATTCGTTCCAAAACTCTGGTCGTAAACCGATTTGGTCGTGAGCCAAAGCAATTTCTCCCATAGGATTTTATGTAAATACAATTAATCCGTTCCAGGCCAAACGAACTGTATGTAATTTGTGGAGGACGGCTTGGGGTGGTACCCAGCCGGGAAGCCTAGGAGGACAGGAGGAGGGCTTGCGCCTCCTCCAGACCACGAGGGGGCGACCGCCCTGGTTGTGTTGGGGGCCACGGGTAGAGGGCTTGGAAGCCCAACCCTGTAGGGGCCCGTGGTCACCACCAGGGGGCGCCCCAATGCCTTGGGAGCCCTGGACCTCAGCACTTCCGCCACACCAGGAAGTGCTGGGGGGAAGAGGAGCAAGAACACCCGAAGGACTTCCGGCTACACAGTTGGTGCTTCTGCCACACAGGTGTGTGTCGGCGGAGGCTCCTCAGGAAGCACCTGGAGCCTATCCGGGCGTGCATAAAAGGGACTGTCTCCCGGCAAGAGTCGGGTGGAAGTGGACGGAGCTTGAAGGAGAGGAGTGGAGGCGGTCTGAGGACTGAGCAAAGCATTGTGTTGGCCAGGACTTGAAGGGATGATTGGTGCTGCGGCACTGGGTTGTGCACTGTAAAAATAAACGTGTGTGTGGAGAACCAACATGTCTACCTGTCTGTGTCCGGGCTGTACCCCACAATGGCATCCCAGATGGGACTTCCTGCCTGATACAAGGCAGGGACCCCAAAAAAATAATTTTGTGGGCAGTCTGGAACAGCAGGTTAGCCCACACACGCGCTGCAGGAGCGGTGCACGCATGACCCCGTGGGAACGAATCGCCTCACGGACCGCCACCGGTCCACCAACGGACTATATTCCCCTGGTGCGGGGTGACAATAAAGGACGTTGGCGAACTGCAGCGGGCTCCTGCAGGCCCGCTGTCGCTGAGGACATCCGGGACGGCAGCGCGGCGACGACTGCACCCCAGAGAGACGGGATCCGGAAGGTAAGTGTCCTGCCCCATGGCAAACGACCCTGCGGGGCACACTTACTTTTTATGTTGCAGGCAGGGACTGCCCGGATCCGCGTCGGTGGCAACAGCATGCCGATCCACGGGCTATCATTGCCGCAGAAAGACAGAGTCGCTGCAGCTCGACATGCCGCAGCAGCTGTGAAGCTGCTTGGAGCGGCATCACCGCACCAGGAGAAACAGAGCCAAAATGGCCGAGGACTGGAAGTCTCGCTCTGAGTTTGACACGGAATTGGTTGGTGTGTCTGGTGTGCCCGCCGATGATTGGATGAAGGTCGGCCTCAGGAATGTCAGTCCCTTGTTGAAGAAGGACCCGATGGGGCCGGAGGAAGGACCCTGCAGGGGGTGGCCGGCGGATCTGCCCGACTGGAAGGTAGGGCAGCCGTTGGATAACACTTTGTGCTTGCCGGCGGCTCTGCGTGAGCTGGAGGAATGCCTGCAGCCTGCAGTGTCGCTTTTGCAGGTAATACACGTCATTCGTAAAGGATTGATGGAGCTGGAGGTGAAGGCAATTGCGTCAGTGAAGACGCTGAGACAGTGGGCAGATCGGTGCGGCGCTGGAGACTTCAGACGGATGGACGCAGCGGGGAAGGTAAGTGAAACTGTCCCCGTAAAGAATAAGAGAGAACCTGCCGAAATTGGTTGTGATACCAACGATCAACATCGAGTAGGCAGTTCTCCAACAGTAGACGCGCTGCGGGGGGCTGTGCGCACGATGAGGGGAGAGACAGCGAGAGGGCTAGCAAGACACAGGCTGTTGTGTGCCCCAGGTCCTAGCGCCTCCCGCCCCGAGTCGGCGGCAGTCTCGCGCCGCTCTACAGGGACGCAGATGGGAAGGAGTCTTTTTTTGCGCAATAAGGAGACTCAGAGCGTCGGGGCATCCCAGAGTGATGGGAGAAATCGAGGGGAGAATGCCGGTTCCTCCAACAGGATGGGACGTGTTGCTGGGTGCAGACGTCCGAGGAATGGCCGTCCTCTGCGGAGGCAGAGGGAAACCCCACAGCTGGCTGAGGTGACAGGGGCATGTGCGGTCCCATCCGATGTCCCAGCACGGGGGACACGGAGGGAAGGCCGAGGACGCAGGCACTGAGGTGCCGGTTTGAGGGGGGAGCATTGCCCCTGTTCGAGGCAGAGAGCCGCCGTGTGGTGGCGTGAGGGCAACGTCTCCGCCCCTTGTTCTTTTCTTTGTTTTACAGGACCGGGCCCTGGACTGGAGCGTGTTGGCTTTCCGCCGAGGTGCACCTGCCCTCGCGGGACAGGCCGCTGGCCCCTTGGGGTCTCAGCGTGTGGTGGGGAACTGTGGACGCCCAGGAGGAGGGCTTGCGCCTCCTCCAGACCACGAGGTGGCGACCGCCCTAGTTGTCTTGGGGGCCACGGGTAGAGGGCTTGGAAGCCCAACCCTCTAGGGGCCTGTGGTCACTGCCAGGGGGCGCCCCAATGCCTTGGGAGCCCTGGACCTCAGCACTTCCGCCACACCAGGAAGTGCTGGGGGGAAGAGGAGCAGGAACACCCAGAGGACTTCCGGCTACACAGTTGGTGCTTCCGCCACACAGGGGTGTGTCGGCGGAGGCTCCTCAGGAAGCACCTGGAGCCCATCCAGGCATGCATAAAAGGGGCCGCCTCCCTCCAGTCAACGGCAAAAGTCGGGTGGAAGTGGATGGAGCTCAAAGGAGAGGAGTGGAGACGGTCTGAGGACTGAGCAAGGCATTGTGTTGGCCAGGACTTGAAGGAGTGATTGGTGCTGCGGCACTGGGTTGTGCACTGTAAAAATAAACGTGTGTGTGGAGAACCAACATGTCTACCTGTCTGTGTCCGGGCTGTACCCCACAAAATATGTATATTTTTTAAAGCTTTTAAGCACAGATATAGTTAATTAAACCATAGAATGCACAGTGTAATAGTAAACTAAATGTAAAAACATTGAATAACACTGAGAAAACCTTGAACAACAGAGAAAACTAACACTACAATAGTTTGCGCTATAGCGCTACTAACTGCTGGCTAAAAGCACTTTTTTTACTGAGTTTTAAGCACAGGGAAAAAAATGAACATTTGAAAAAATCCGTAATTTAATAAACCACCAAGAAAAATAATATTGCAACAATGCACGCTATGAACCAATCGCTGGAAATAGAAGTGAAAACAAAATCAAGCCCAGTGCATTTTTTAACTGCCTTCCTACCTTAATACGTCTAGCTCTCTGTCGCACTGCCTGTGTGTCTGCGCGCTGCCTCTGTGTGTGTGTCGCGCTCTCTCTCGCGCTACCTGTGTGTGTGCGTCTGTCTCTCGTACGCGCTGCCTGTGTGTGTGTGTGTGTCACGCTCTCTCTCTCTTGCTCGCTGCACAGGGAGAGACTGAACATGTACAACCCGAAAGGGAAACTGGTTTGTTCGTATACCGAGTGTGTGGTCGTGAACTGAGGCAAAAGTTTGGTGAACTTTCTGGTTGTAAACCGAGTTGTACATGTACCAAGATGTTCGTGGACTGAGGTTCCACTGTACCTGTTTTAGTACGTTTTTTCTATTGACAATCTGCATGCGAAATGTAATGTATTCAAAAGGAAACAGCTGTGTTCCTTATCATTGCTTATTGTAATGATGTGATAATCTACAAAGTGAGATTTAGGCAGTAGAACAGTGGTAGCTTGGCCATACATGCACTTCATTATACTGTGCACATTATATGGGATAATAAATCTGAGGTAAACTGATAACACTGCATTTTTTTCAATGCATGGCCTTGCATTTTTAAAAAAGCCAACTCAGTTGTTAGCCTGCATATTGTCATTAAATTCACAGTAGCAATCAATGATCAGCAAAGAAAAAAAAAACACAGCAAATTAACCAATGGAGGAAAGCCACAGTTGGACAGTATGAAATGCAATTTTTCTATAGCTGACAGCGATGCTGTTTTTCAGAAAATGACAGGAAGAGAGAAGGACAGTGCTTTTAAGTGAGTAACAGTAATTCTTAGCTTTTGCTTTTTGTTAGTTATTTATTCAATTCCACTGTATACTGAGACAGCTTTTAGGCTTTGATTCAAATGGAGAGTCCAGTTTTTTTACTGGTTTTAGCTTTAAAAGAATAAACTTTAAATCACCTTTATAACATTACTGAATACTGCTATTTGTGATCTCCTTTAATATGGAGTTGTGCTGCAGTCTCTTTCACAATAACACCACAAATTACCCCCCTCTGAGTGTAAATGCTTTTCAGGGTCCATGCTGTTCGTATTTCATAAAAGTAGTATATATGTATATATGTATGTGTATATGTGTGTGTGCATCTATACTAATAAAAGGCAAAGCCCTCACTCAATGACTCACTCACTCACTCACCACAATTCTCCAACTTCCCGTGTAGGTAGAAGGCTGAAATTTGGCAGGCTCATTCCTTACAGCTTACTTACAATACTTGGGCAGGTTTCATTTCAAAATTCTACACGTAATGGTCATAACTGGAACGTATTTTCGTCCATATACTGTACTATAATAGCCTGCAGCTCGATAGCCGTGGGAGGCGGAGTTTCGTATTAAAGCATTTAATCAATCACATTTCAGCCATCATTTGTTGCCAGGCAGAGAGGCTTTCACAATCCGTTGTGTAGGCACTCTAACACAGAATAAATGTCGATTAACCTGTTGCTTCAACCAATCAGATTTTGAGTTATTTTCAGTAGGGCCCTCTAGCAGGCGTGTGGCAAGGTCTTCAGACCCATTGATTGGATAGAAGTCGATATGATGAACTCTACGAGGCTACTGAACGCACCGCAAATGCTCCAAGTGAAAGATCGTCGCGCGCACTACGGCCAACTCCATGGCAGGATTCTGGACAGTATTATTTGCCAGACACAGACCAGATTTCAAGTCCATGAAAACCTGATATTTGTCACGCTCCTCGAGCCTCAGAAGTTTTGGGAATACAAGAAAAATTTCACGCATGCAGCCTTCTTCAGTTTCACACAAGAGCCACGGAGCACTTTTTGATCTGTCTCGGCTAAAAACAGAACTGACTGCAAAGTATGCCATGGATGATTTTTTAGGAAAGTCTCCCACTGATCTCCTTGACTTCCTTCATCAGAAAAATCTGAATGAGAGCATGGGGCAGCTGTTCACATTGGTATATTTGGCGGTGAGCATTCCCGTGTATACTGCTTCTGTCGAGCGGACATTTTCAGCGCTAAATCGAATTCAAAATTATGCCAGAAATACCATAGGGCGGGTTCGCTTTTCAGCATTAGCTTCAAATGCGATAGGGACGTTTTGATGGAACTGAAGCACACGGATAATCCGTACAACAGAGTAATTGAACTGTTTTTGAGGAAATAGAGGAGGATGGATTTTGTTTACAAATAATCTGAATTATTGGTGAGTAAAATGTTGCGATTTTCCTAAATAATATTGCAAGTTTATGAGTTATTATTGATGTTTTTTATGTCATGTTGCGGCTGTGGCTGCAGTAGAAAGGAACTTGTTCACCCCGGTTTGTCTATTCAATAAAGGCATTTATTGTGGCTACAGGCCCAGAATTAGGGCGAAACACGTGCCGCGTATTGTTTGCATTATTTGACAGTAAAGCTATTTCAATATATTCAATATATATAAATCAGCGCTTCCCGATTCATTTTACCCTTGCACCCCCTTGGTTTGAGAAGAAGTATGAAAAAATATGAGGTTAACGCAGAAAGACATCACCAATTGAAGCTTTATGAATAATGGATACTTTATTCACCATCAATAATTGTTTTGGTAAAGCCTTACTCAGTGTAATCCTCCTTCCACTTTCTAATTTTTTCGTGACTACCCATGATTAAATGAACGGTAAAAAAGTAAGAGCTAAGCGAGGGTCACTTATTGAGGCAGGCAGGCGCCAGCTCAATAGCTCGCAGGCTCGATGTGGTGCGCGTCAAGTCGCTCTACAATGCGCAATCAGATTCGAAAAAATATATCTTTTCAAGTTCTATTTGGATATAAGTAGGTTCTATTTAGTCGACAGAAATATCTTTGGTAGGAATGTAAGTTGAATTTAGTCTTTAAATTTCTATGGTGAAGAAAAATGTATGCATTGATGACTAAATTTAACTTACATTCCTACCAAACATATTTCTGTCGACTAAATAAAAATTACTTATTTAAAATTTAAATAGAACAGATACGATAATTCATAATACCCACGCAGCACTAAGTGCACGTAAGAGCGGGAGTCATCCATTTTAACAAGCAGCGTGTTGCACTGATATGAAATAGCATGCCCATTTAATTATTTAGGAATGAATAGATAAATTAAGATTTTGTACATATGTTTTTCATTTTTCTTCCTGGATGGATTCTGGCACCTCCAGCAACACAACAGCTGCTCGCACCCCAGAGGGTATATATATATATATATATATATATATATATATATATATATGTGTGTGTGTGTGTGTGTATGTATATATTGTGACAATCAAGTGTCCAAGGCATCTTAAAGGTTTGGGGCAGCCGCCCGTATAATGTTTTTCCCAGCTGCAAAAGGCCTGTAATTAGTAGCTCGATGTGCATATAACAGAGTCCAAAACAGAACTGACTATAGTAGTTTAAGATGGATGCTTTAAATGCCTGTAGAGGAACTGATGTCATCAAAATGGCAGGAACCATAAGTAACGTCAGCAAAGGGGCCGGCTTCGGAAGTGGTGCCAGCAAACGGGCCGGCATCGGAAGTGACGTCAGCAAAGGGGCCAGCTCTGGAAGTGATGTCTTCTGAGGCGCCAGAACCTTACAGGATTTCCCGGGAAAGGTCTGTAGGGAACTGAGAATGACATTCAGCTCACTCTGCCGCCCCTGGTCGGATGTTTTATTACGCCTACTCAGTCCCTTTAGCTGCCTCCTACTCGCACGTGTGTGACAATATATGTGTGTGTATATACAGTGCATCCAGAAAGTATTCACAGCGCATCACTTTTTCCACATTTTGTTATGTTACAGCCTTATTCCAAAATGGATTAAATTCATTTTTTTCCTCAGAATTCTACACACAACACCCCATAATGACAATGTGAAAAAAGTTTACTTGAGATTTTTGCACATTTATTAAAAATAAAAAAATTGAGAAAGCACATGTACATAAGTATTCACAGCCTTTGCCATGAAACTCAAAATTAAGCTCAGGTGCATCCTGTTTCCTCTGATCATCCTTGAGATGTTTCTACAGCTTAATTGGAGTCCACCTGTGGTAAACTCAGTTGATTTGACATGATTTGGAAAGGCACACACCTGTCTATGTAAGGTCCCACAGTTGACAGTTCATGTCAGAACACAAACCAAGCATGAAGCCAAAGGAATTGTCTGTAGACCTCCAAGACAGAATTGTCTCGAGGCACAAATCTGGGGATGGTTACAGAAAAAATTCTGCTGCTTTTAAGGTCCCAATGAGCACAGTGGTCTCCATCATCCGTAAGTGGAAGAAGTTCGAAACCACCAGGACTCTTCCTAGAGCTGGCCGGCCATCTAAACTGAGCAATCGGGGGAGAAGGGCCTTAGTCAGGGAGGTGACCAAGAACCCGATGGTCACTCAGTCAGAGCTCCAGAGGACCTCTGTGGAGAGAGGAGAACCTTCCAAAAGGACAACCATCTCTGCATCAATCCACCAATCAGGCCTGTATGGTAGAGTGGCCAGACGGAAGCCACTCCTTAGTAAAAGGCACATGGCAGCCCGCCTGGAGTTTGCGAAAAGGCACCTGAAGGACTCTCAGACCATGACAAACAAAATTCTTTGGTCTGATGAGACAAAGATTGAACTCTTTGGTGTGAATACCAGGTGTCACGTTTGGAGGAAACCAGGCACCGCTCATCACCAGGCCAATACCATCCCTACAGTGAAGTGTGGTGGTGGCAGCATCATGCTGTAGGGATGTTTTTCAGCAGCAGGAACTGGGAGACTAGTCAGGATAAAGGGAAAGATGAGTGCAGCAATGTACAGAGACATCCTGGATTAAAACCTGCTCCAGAGCGCTCTTGACCTCAGACTGGAGCGACGGTTCATCTTTCAGCAGGACAACAACCCTAAGCACACAGCCAAGCTATGAAAGGAGTGGCTTCAGGACAACTCTGTGAATGTCCTTGAGTGGCCCAGCCAGAGCCCAGACTTGAATCCGATTGAACATCTCTGGAGAGATCTTAAAATGGCTGTGTACTCACGCTTCCCATCCAACCTGATGGAGCTTGAGAGGTGCTGCAAAGAGGAATGGGCGAAACTGGCCAAGGATAGGTGTGCCAAGCTTGTGGCATCATATTCAAATAGACTTGAGGCTGTAATTGCTGCCAAAGGTGCATCGACAAAGTATTGAGCAAAGGCTGTGAATACTTCTGTACATGTGATTTCTCAGTTTTTGTATTTTTAATAAATTTGCAAAAACCTCAAGTAAACTTTTTTTTATATTGTGATTATGGGGTGTTGTGTGTAGTATTCTAAGGAAAAAAATGAATTTAATCCATTTTGGAATAAGGCTGTAACATAAGAAAATGTGGAAAAAGTGATGCACTGTGAATATTTTCCAGATGCACTGTATACTGAGTATACTTTATACATCAAATATATGTTGTTGTACCTCCCATAACTGAATAACCTTTATGGCACAATAACAATTCAATACATTTATGGTCATTACGGTATTTGGATTTAATAATCTTAATGTGAATAAAACAAAAAAAAAATAATAATAATCTTCATGTAGATAAAGGCTGACTCGCATAAATAAGTAGAGCTGAATAATGCAGTCAAGGAGCATTTGAATTCATCCGAGTGAAAAATGACGCCTGTCCGATTAACTGCGATTTTATTTCTCTCTCCTTTCTCTTTCTCAGATCGCTTTTCGGAAGGAAGTCAGTTTCGTAGTTTTAATGAACAGTTGAAAGTGCCTTTACACATTTTCTTTCTTTGGAATAGCAATGATAGATTGACAGTTCAGACAAACGCACTTCAATTGTGACATTGTGAGAGAAAAAAATCCTCTTCCAATTCCACATCCAGCCCATACCCTCCCCAAAAATTTTTTTTAAATCCCTTCTTTAGTCAATATAAATTGGAAGATCACAGCCGGAGTTTTGCAGTAGCTTGCGCATTTGATCGTGCGTGCGGCATGACCAGTGAATTAAAAGAAAGGAGATCTCAGACTTGCTGCCCTGTATGTCAATCAAGTGGCAAATGCCATAGGGAGGATATATGATAGACTAATGTTTAAAAAAAAATTTTATTGAATGCAACGCAATCTACCGCACTACCTTTGCGATCTACCGCTTCTACAGGATGGCACATCAATACTTGCCATTTACAGAAGGTTTGCAGTGTCTCCCAGCAGATGGCATGGAGGCGATTCCAGGAGACAGGCAGTTACTCTAGGAGAGCTGCACAGGGCTGTAGAAAGGCCTTAACCCATCAGCAGGACCGGTATCTGCTCATTTGGGCAAGGAGGAATATAATAAGCACTGCCAGAGCCCTACAAAATGACCTCCAGCAGGACACTGGTGTGAATGTCTCTGACCAAACAATCAGAAACAGACTTCATGAGGGTGGCCTGAGGGCCCAACATCATATAGCAAGCCCTGTGCTCACTGCCTGGCACAGTGGAGTGTGACTGGCATTTGCCATAGAATACCAGAATTGGCAGGTCCACCACTGGTTCCCCTTTACTTTTCACAAAAGAGAGCAGGTTCACCCTGAGCACATATGACAGACATGAAAGGGTCTAGAGAAGCCGAGGAGGATGTTATGCTGCATGTTACTTCGTTTAGCATAACCGGATTGCTGGTGGGTCAGTGATGATCTGGGGAGGCATATCCATGGAGAGGCACACAGACCTCTACAGGCTAGATTATGACACCTTGACTATCATTAGGTATCGGGATGAAATCCTTGGACCCATTGTCAGACCCTGTGCTGGTGCAGTGGGTCCTGGGATCTTCCTAGTGCACGACAATGCCGGGACTCATGTGGCGAGAGTATGCAGGCAGTTCCTGGAGGATGAAGGAATTGATACCATTGACTGACCTCCATGCTCGTCTGACTTAAATCCAATAGAACACCTCTGGGACATTATATTTCGGTCCATCCGACACCGCCAGGTTGCTCCTCAGAGTGTCCAGGAGGTCAGTGATGTCCTGGTCCAGATCTGGGAGGAGATTTCCCAGGACACCATCCGTCGTCTCATTAACAGCATGCCCCAGTGTTGTCAGGCATGAATGCAAGCACTTGGGGGCCATACAAACTACTGAATATGATTTTGAGTTGCTGCAGTGAAATTTCAGCAACATGGACAAGCCTGCCGCATCATTTTTTTCACCCTTGATTTTTGGTTGATAATTTTCATTTCCATCAAACGATGTGGCATCCTTTTGCTCAGTGGTTGGCGCGCCCGTGAGTGGCAGCCTTTCTAGCAGCTCCATGTACGACTTTATCTTCTTTATCTTTCTACCTTTTTCTGGACATGGATTTTTACACACCGAGACTTGTCTATTCAAGCAGTCAACTTCTAGCGCTGAGAACAAAGGCCCGTGCCGGTGTGGTTCCCTATTTACCTGATGAGATTAGCTAAATTGGCGCTAAGCTAAAGGCAAAGTGGCTAGCGAGGAAGTGGCGATACAGACCTTCGGTGCCTTCTGTGATCCTGGGAAATGTGAACTCACTACCAAATAATATCGACGAACTGGCTGTGCTGGTGAAAAATGTCAGGACCTACAGAGAAGGCAGTTTGTTGTGTTTTTGTGAAACGTTGCTAACAACTATCATCCCAGATGCTAACGTGGAGCTACCCAGGTTTAGCACAGTTAGAGCGGACAGAGATGCAAATACCTCTGGGAAGCAGAAAGGAGAAGGACTCACTCTTTATGTGAACACAAGGTGGTGCAACCCTGGACATGTAAACGTTTAAATCTCCACTTGCTGCAGGGACATCGGACTGTTGGCTGTAAGTCTGCATCCCTCCTACTTGCCCAGAGAGTTTGGACACGCTATTGTTTACATCCCTCCTCGGGCGGACGTGGAGATAGCGTGTGACATCATCCACTCTGCGGTTGCTAAACTACAAACACAATACCCCGCGGCACTTGTGCTAATTTCTGAAGATTTTAACCATGTAACGCTGGACAAAACATTACCTGCATTCTCCCAGTATGTGGATTGTAACACCTGGGGAAATAGGATTATTGACCCACTGTATGCAAACGTTAAAGACGCATACACCGCCACCCTGCTGCCTGCGATTGGGAATGCAGAGCATAACCTGATTCATGTTTCAGCCTCACTACAATCCAAGTGTGAGGGAGCTACCTACAACCACATGCTCATTCAGGAAGTGGTCCCCTGAGGCAGAGCAGGCTCTGAGAGACTGCTTTGGAACTATGAACTGGGATATTCTGCAGGGGTCACATAATGAGAACATTGAGGAGGTTGTTGACTGCACTACTGACTACATCAACTTCTGTATGGACATTGTAGTTCCAGTAAGAACAGTATGCTGCTATGCTAACAACAAGCCATGGATTACAAGTGACATCAAGTGCCATTTGAACCAGAAGAAAAGGGCTTTTAAAGGTGGTGATCAGCATGAGCTCAAGCATGTGCAGAAGGAACTCCAATTCCAGCTCAGGGCAGTAAAAGAGCAGTACAGGAGAAAGCTGGAGCAGAAGTTGCAGAATAACAGCATGAAGAAAGTGTGGAATGAGATGAAGATTATCACTGGCTTTAGCTCGAAGCGGGTTGCCACCATCGGGAGAGACATGGAGAGAGCAAACCTGATGAACAACTTCTTTAACAGGTTTGACCACCCTAACCCACTCTCACCTCGGAGTACTGCATCCTCCACCCATCCTTCTGCTGATACCAGCATAAGAGAGAGTCTCCCCCCACCCAAAATTACAGCAGCCCAGGTAAGCAGAGAGCTGAGGAGACTTCATGCCAGAAAAGCAGTAGGTCCAGATTGAGTATCGCCACGACTGTTGAAGGCCTGTGCATTGGAGCTGGGGAGTCCTCTACAGTGCTTCTTCAACCTAAGCCTGGAACAGGGGAGAGTCACGAGGCTTTGGAAAACACCTTGCATCACCCTAGTCCCAAAGTATCACGTCCTGGTGAGCTGAATGACTTCAGGCCTGTCGCACTGACATCACATGTGATGGAAGACCATGGAGCGGCTACTGCTTCACCACCTGAGGCCACAGGTCCGCCATGCCCTCGACCCGCTGCATTTCGCATACCAGGAGAAGATGGGAGCGGAGGATGCCATCATCTACATGCTACACCGATCCCTCTCCCACTTGGACAGAGGCAGTGGTGCAGTAAGAATTATGTTTCTGGACTTCTCTAGCGCCTCCAACACCATCCAAGCTCTGCTCCTTAGGGACAGGCTGCAAGCTGACAGAGATGGGAGTAGATTCATACCTGGTGGATCGTGAACTATCGTGCAAACAGACCTCAGTAAGTGTGTTTCGGGAACTGCAGGTCTGACATTGTGGTCAGCAGCCCAGGAGCGCCGCAGTGGACTGCTTTCTACGGTCCTGTTCAACCTATATACATCAGACTTCCAATACAACTTGGAGTCCTGCCACGTGCAAAAGTTCGCTGATGACACTGCTATTGTGGGCTTCATCAGGAGTGGGCAGGAGGAGGAGTATAGGAACCTAATCAAGGACTTTGTGAAATGTTGCGACTCAAACCACCTGCAACTGAACACCAGCAAAACCAAGGAGCTGGTGGTGGATTTTAGGAGGCCCAGGCCCCTCATGGACCCCGTGATCATCAGAGGTGACTGTGTGCAGAGAGTGCAGACCTATAAATATCTGGGAGTGCAGCTGGATGATAAATTGGACTGGACTGCCAACACTGATGCTCTGTACAAGAGAGGACAGAGCCGACTATACTGTACTTCCTTAGAAGGCTGGCATCCTTCAACATCTGCAATAAGATGCTGCAGATGTTCTATCAGACAGTTGCGGCGAGCGCCCTCTTCTACGTGGTGATGTGCTGGGGAGGCAGCATAAAGGAGAGGGATGCCTCACGCCTGGACAAACTGGTGAGGAAGGCAGGCTCTGTTGTAGGCACAGAGCTGAACAGTTTGACATCTGTGGCAGAGCGATGGGCGCTGAGCAGGCTCCTGTCAATCATGGAGAATCCACTGAACAGTATCATCTCCAGACCGAGGAACAGCTTCAGCAACAGACTGCTGTCACTGTCCTGCTCCACTGACAGACTGAGGAGATCGTTCCTCCCCCACACTATGCGAGTCTTCAATTCCACCCGGGGGGTGTAAACGTTAATACTATACAAGATTATAGACTGTTATACCTGCCTCGCACTCTCCACCTTGCATTTTTTAACTTGTACTGCTTTTTTTTGTTGCTCTTTAATTGATATTTTTTTCATCAGTATGCTGCTGCTGTAGTATGTGAATTTCCCCTTGGGGATTAATACAGTCAGTCAGTCAGCCAGCCAGTCTGTCTGTAGATTTCTGTCTGTAGATTGAGATCTGATGTGTTTCCACAGTGTTCGATTGATTTTGTTTGACATTATAAATATAATGTTTGTGTGTGTAGAGAGAGAGGTAGAATGTAATATTCTAATACTTTATATGTTTTTGATTTCTAAATCTTACCTTCATATTCTGACTGAGTTATAAACATACTACATCACAATACTTGGAAGTATGTAGAAACAGCAATAGTAGTATTGACTCTGGTTTACAGCTTTCATGTTTTTAAATGTTTATCCTGGTTTACCAAATTTTGCAAATGCAATGTTCTGTCCATAAACAAACATAATATAACGTTTTTTTGTTTTTGTGTGTGTTATTATTTGATTGTCATTGTCTGTTTTAAATAGCATTACTGAGCAGTCTGCAGCCTGTCTTTGCTGTATATAGAGGCTTTGAGGCAAATATTTATTGACTAACTGTGAATCCTATGTTGTATTGATTCTGTATTTTTCTGTCTGCAGCTGAGAAGGTTCTAATTTGATATAATCTCTGGACGTCTTTTAGGTTTAGAATGTATTTATAGGTATTTCAAAGCAAATTTTAAACTATTGTAAATTTGCCTATTTCCGCCAAACATCTACCTTTTATATCAGTGACACAGACATGGAATGCCTACACATGCATTTCATTTCTGAAAACTGCAGTACAGATATTTAATATATAATGCTGTAACAAATAACCAATTTCTTTGTGTATTTAATCTTTACATCTTTCTTTTGTTTTGTTACATATTTTGAGATAGAATAGGAGCAACTCTTTTTTAAGTAGTATAATAATCACATATTCTGCACAGGTCAATCATGACAAGTTCACTTTATCTGTTTCCATGTAACTGATCTTGTTGGGGGACTGGGAATGTAGACCTTGTTTTGCAGCTTAATGCTCAGTGTTTGTTGAAGGGCAGAACATTGCAAGGGAGTCTGCATTAGTCACAACTGCAGTCACATGCCAGGGAAACACAGGTGTGGGACAGAAAGTTGCATAGAAAACGGACTCTGATTTTTATGCCACGTAATACTGTCAAACATCACATGAAAACATTTTCCACAGCACATTGTCAACTTTTCTTTGAAGTACCACAGTGGTACTTTGTATGAAGTTATACAGGCAATAGAAAATCAATTTATTTGTGTTCAACAAATTGACCTGATCAAAAATCAGAACAGCTAGCTGGCATTTACAATAATATAGTCATATGAAAAGGTTTGGCAACCCCTCTCAGCCTGCATAATAATTTACTGTACTTTCAACAAAAAAGAGAACAGTTGTATGTCTTTCATTTCCTAGGAACATCTGAGTACTGGGGTGTTTTACGAACAAAGATTTTTAGTGAAGCAGTATTTAACTGTATGAAATTAAATCAAATGTGAAAAACTGGTTGTGCAAAAATTTGGGTACCCTTGTAATTTTGCTGATTTGAATGCATATAACTGCTCAATACTGCTTATTTGGATTATCCTTGAACTTCATAGACAGGTGTGTCCAGTCATGAGAAAAGGTATTTAAGGTAGTCAGTTGCAAGTTGCGCTTCCCTTTGACTCTCATCTGAAGAATGACAGCATGGGATCCTCAAAGCAACTCTCAAAAGATCTGGGGCCTCATGTATAACGCCGTGCGTAGAACTCGCACTATAACATGGCGTAAGCACAAAAGCCGAAATGTGCTTACGCACAGAAAAATCCAGATGCAGGAATCTGTGCGCACTCCAACTTCCACGTTCTTCTGCTACATAAATCCCGACCAGCGTGAAAACTAACGCCGCAGCGCGCATTATGTAACGCCCCAAATCCTCCCAGAATTACGCCTATTTGAATATGCAAATCAATATAAATCGCCCTTAAGCGCAGCCTTCTGTGAAAAGACAATGGGAAAAGCACGGGGAAAATATAAGAATTTCAGCGAATACCAAGTGGAGGCAAAGGAAAAACATACTATTTGTTCAAATAAGCCGTGGTATAATCAACTAAAAAGGAAGTTGATCGAGTGGCATAGCGTGTTGGAGAAACATGAAAGCTCACATCCACAAAATCTCACAGTGCCGGAAATAAAAAAGAAGTCGCATATCAAAGTCAGCCGTGGAAAGCCGAGTTGTAAGCCCACTGTCTGAATGTCATATGAAAGCTTATTAGGGTACAGAGAAAAAAGGCACACGGTGGGGAAAAAGCACGAAATGTCCACTTCAATCTCGACATTTCCACTTTAATCACGTAGTTTATTTTGTCATTAAAGTAGAACATCATAAAATTCATCTTAAAGTTGTTTAATTAACCAGTTTCTAAAATCACTTCGTAATTAAAGTAGCACGTTAAATGCTTTGTTTTGTATTTGATTTTCTATGTGCTCTATGTGTGTGAATCACTACTTGCTTCTTAAACAGGCTCTCTTCCTCCAACTGGACACAGAGTCCATTACATTCGTGATTTTACAGCTCTCTGAATAACTAAAATACTGAGATGTATACGTGATGTCATTTTCATGATGATAGGAGTTAAAGAACATTTGTGCTCATGACACAAGCATTTCACTTTTGCCAAAATTTGTCGCTGCGTTTTTAGCTGTGTTGTTATTTTATCTTTCTGTTTTATATTCAATATATATTGGCGTAGCCGTCACTGCAGTCAGTGCTTTTCTTTCCCCAAGTAACCGATCGCCATACAATCAGCTCTGTAATAGACGTTAAGCCATCTGTAAGCTTAGCGCCGATTCTTCAAAACGTTTAAAGAACATTGAAATATCTTCGTAGTACATGTTTAATTAGTCTATCTTTAAAGACACTCCCAGTGAAGAATATAGATTATTTAAATGAAGTTAAAGTTTTATCTGTATAATTTAACAAACATATTTTGCTGCATTTCACCTTAAAAATGATATCGTCATCATATGTAAATACGCGCTTTATAAAGTGGCTCAGGTTGTGCGATATTATAACTATAGTGCAAGTTTACAGTGGAGTGATTGTACTTATAAGTACAAACAGTTCTACAAGGAGCGCTTGATTGGCTGCATTTAAAGTTCTTGGGATTAAACTGTTTTGAACCGCGAGGTCCGTACAGGAAAGGCTTTGAAACATTTTGCCGTGGCTGAGACAGCGTGTCCTTAATGCCGTATACCGATAATTCTCTTTCCGATCAGCTGATGCTGTGATTCACACTCAGATACAGTGATATAAATACTCTGAGTGGTGCAGTGAGAGAAATATGGAAAAGGATGATCCGCTGTGGCAACTCCTAACGGGAGGAGCTGAAAGAAGAAGAAGAAGAAGTGAGAGTAACAACGCTAAAGCAGTTATGGCATTTGGAATACTATGGCTGTTCCCTGGACCATTATATTGTTACGTGTTAATTACAATCAGATGCATTACACTAATAAACAATATGCTGTTAGTTTCGGTGTATTTATAAAGCCGCGTCATGAAAATAATGAGTAATCACACAAGAACAGTAGCACTGCTTTGACGCTGGGTGCCGCCAGTTTGCAAAACCGAGCGGAGAACTTGCGTATGACAAGGCATGAGGTACCGTGGAAAAGTGCATGGCTTTATGCCAAGTGTAGGTTTTATACATCGCGATTTGAACGTGGAAAAGTTCTTACGCAACATTTCTGTGCGTACGCACCGTTTATACATGAGGCCCCTGAAGACAAAGATTGCTCAGTATCATGGCTTAGGGGAAGGCTACAAAAGGCTATCTCAGAGGTTTAAACTGTCAGTTTGAACTGTAAGGAATGTAATCAGGAAATGGAAGGCCACAGGCACAGTTGCTGTTAAACCCAGGTCTGGCAGGCCAAGAAAAATACAGGAGTGGCATATGCACAGGACAATGGTTACAGACAACCCACAGATCACCTCCAAAGACCTGCAAGAACATCTTGCTGCAGATGATATAGCTGTACATCATTCTATAATTCAGTGCAATTTGCACAAAACATCTGTATGGCAGGGTGATGAGAAAGAAGCCCTTTCTGCACTCACCCCACAAACAGAGTTGCTTGTTGTATGCAAATGCTGTATTAGACAAGCCAGAATAATTTTAGAACAAAGTACTTTGGAGTGATGAGACAAAAATTGAGTTATTTGGTCATAACAAAAAGTGCTTTGCATGGCGGAAGAACAACACTGTATTCCAAGAAAACACCTGCTACCTACTGTCAAATTTGGTGGAGGGTCCTTCATGCTGTGGGGCTGTGTGGCTAGTTCAGGGACTGGGGCCCTTGTTAAAGTCGCAGGTCGGATGAATTCAACCCAGTATCAACAAATTCTTCAGGATAACGTTTGAGGGTCTGATGCACTAAATAGAGATAGACTAGTCTTTGTTGGCTTTAATGCATACTCTGTTAAACCAAGAAGATGACAGGTCCATATGTAGCAGATGATAACTTATTTTATCATCATCAGATGTGACTTGCTCGGGGGCATTTCATTGCGAAGCAAGGGGCTTAGCCTCTGTGTCCATGAGTGAAAGGAGCCTGGAGCTTGGATATAGTGTTAGAATCCTCACCTTGTTTTGGGAACAGTGTAATGGCTATATTAACTCTTAGATTCAGATGGCTGCCGGATTTGCCCTTGTCACCTCCCCTTCATGTTCAATGATCAATTAGTTATTGCTTAAATAAAGAGAGATTAATTTACCAGCTAGTCAATATGGACATTGACCTCTTCCACCACTCAGAGTCTAAGTAAGCCTTCTTAACTTCAGACATGGTTATTTGGAGATCCAAATGTGACTCCTAAATAATAGCTGTATCTATGTTGTGATGGTGAAGAGTGTCTAGCATACTCATGCCTAGGACTGGAGTTCAAAGCCCTGGCATTACAGAAAATAATATTGAGAAGAGTCATAGTCAACATGATAAAGAAAATAAAAAGAGCAATAGCAGAAAAAGCAAGGGATATTGTGATAGCACTGCAGCTCCAACAATTCCAGAGTGACAAAATTGTATATGGAGTGGTTGAATGTAATTGACAAAAGGTGAATTAAATAACCTGTAAAGTTAAAAAAAAAAAAACAACAAAAACTTTGAAGCTATAAATAACCTTTAAAATAACAGCACAAAACCATTGTCAAACTACAGATAGGAATGAGTTAAGCTGAAGCATAGTGAGGAATGTCCAGTAAAGAAGACTTTCTGCATTGCAGAAGGAATGAGCAAATGGCACTAAACTTATATATAACTGCAAGAGCCTTCTATGGAAAGCTGCATATTGAGTACCTCAAACTCAGACATTAAACAATTAAAAACATGTGTCTCTCATTTTGTTAATCGCAGCAAATGTAAAAGGACCAGTATCTAGGAAAAAAGGAAGAAGTTAACCATCAAGTGAGATCTCTTGGACACAATAGGCCAACAATTGAACTTTAAAAATTAATGATGAGGGCAACAAGGCCCAAGAAAGTCATTATGGCCAGCATGTACCTTATGTACTCATTATCTCTGGAGTGAAATTTGAGAGGTCTGAGAACTATTTGGACTACATACTGGCCAGAAAGGAAATAAATTTATCAGCTTTAGTGCTTACTTTTAAAACCCCAATTCTAAGATGCTTTTGTTGAAATCTGTCCTCTTGATCAACCAGTTTCTCCTTAAGGGTGCCAAGTTAATGACTATGTCTGAGTCAGGGTGCATGACCAAGGACTGCAGAGAGTTGATTTCTCTAGTTATTTATGTCTGTTCTTCTTTGATACAAAGTATTGCATCCCTAAGGTCTGTGAAATTAACTTACATATTTTCATTTAAGGCATTAGCATGTTGAAGGGCTCTCCATTGAAAAGAAGACATACATATCCAGTGTTATATGACAGGAAGAAAGCACTGAGAGAGACCTTGGAAATAATAGTCAAAGAGTTTTCTGGGAGATAGAGCTCAAGTTTAAAGAGGCCATCTCCATGGAGTATCATATGATTTCTTTCATCATCTAGAATGTTGTATTAGTAATTAGTATTGCATTTTTCCTTATGTAACACTCTGCATATTCTTTTCAACTGAATGTTGCCATTGTCTGCTTCATCTGAAAAGTGTTCAGGTATTTTTAAATTGTTCTCCTTCCAAAGTATGTTTTCCCCCAATTTTTTTTCAAATTGAACAAGATTACTTGCTGTGGCAGAATCTGTATTATTTGATATAAATTAGTGAAACATGCACACCTACAATCCTAAAATACAGGTGGTTATTACAGGGTAAAGTAAACTTCTCCATTTTGGTAACACATTTTTTTTGTTTTCAACATGAAAAAATACAGCTTTACAGTGATTACACAGGACATGTAACTTTCTTCAGTAGTGCTTATGTGTCAGCCTTCATTTTCGTCTTTTTCTCATTCATGCAGTCTATATCCTGGATTACATGTCTGTGAGCCTGCTGCTCAATTGCTGTTTCTGAAGCATCTTCTGTGATATGTCTGATGCTAAGCAGATGTTGCCACTCTTTTTTCCATCCTTCCAATTATGGTGTTCTTTGTGATGTTCAATGTTCAATAAACATAATACTTGATTATGAATTCTGAACACTTATGTACTGTGCCTTATGTATCAATAATCCCAAAGGACATGTTATGGGTGTGCAGGGAACAGTTTTTTTTTTTTTGTTGTTTTTTTTTTAACAATGAACTTTTCTGTCCACCAGTAAAATGGACACCAAATTTCTGAGCCCCACAGGTTTTTGAATTTCCAGAACATATTGGGCTATACTCAGGATTACTTCCTACTTGTCTGTGTGTCTCAGCATCTTGTCTGCTTATTCTTTCTCAGCATTCGTTATTTCGTCGACTTCATAAAGCAGCTTTGAATTTTGTCTTGCATGTCTATGAGTGTGCTACTCAATTGCTGTGTCTGAAGTAATGTGCCAGATTATAAGCAGAGTATTTTGCCGCAAGAAACATCATAATCACAGGTCACTTTTTCAAGGTTGTTGTGAGTGTAAAATTTTTGAATTTCCAGAATGTTTCAGGCCATAAACTTTAATTCATCATGTAAATGGCTTCTGTAGTTTGCCTCATGCTCAAGAGGTATTACATCTCTTCTTTGTCTTTCTTCCATGTCACCTTCTCAATCAGTTTGCTGTAAGAAACACATTTCCCAAGATCAGTTTTCCAAGGTTGCCACTACCTCAGATTATTTTTGACTCATCAGTGCATATAAAGCGTGTGATAAATACAAGCATATTCATAAGTGCAGCTACTGCGGAAACAAAGCACACGGTGGAATCCCACGTAATTTAGTGCCTGCCCATATAAGGCCGTCCGTCAGCGGCAATCCAATAAAAACATTGCCGCTAAATATTCACGGGTGAAGGACTGTGCTTATGCAGAGGAAGATGAGATGGTCAGGGTGGTGTTTGGCACAAACTCGGCGAAACTACGAGAGAAACTTTTAAGTGCCGGGTCTTAGCTAACATTAAATACAGCTGTGGACATCGCACGAGATGGTACCAGCACAGCTGGGAGCCTTCGATGCATGTACACCTAGTGGCTCACGTGAAATGACGCAGTGCACAGACAAAAAGCAACAGTTCCAAAGAGTGCTGAACAAAAACCGAATTACACAATTGAGAAGAAGGCAAAAAAATATGAAGCGTGTGATACATACAAGCATATTCATAAGTGCAGCTACTGCGGAAACAAAGCACACGGTGGAAAAAGTCAATGTCCCGCTAAAGGAAAACAATGTAAAAAAAAAACCCGTGCATGCAGTGTGTCACGTCTCAGATAAAGAGGAAGACGAGCTGTTTATTGATGCAGTAAGAAACAAATCGATGAATAAAACCTGTAATCTTTACAACGATTGACAAACACGGAATGTAACTTGAACACAACACATCCTACAAATACGAATCTGATTGAAAAAAATAATGATAATCAAATCCTTGATGACAGCAACACTCATAACACTCACAACACAATTACTGTATATTGACAATCATGTTACGTTATTTTTAAAATGTTCACTTTTCTTTTTCATAACTTCTTTAACACACTACTCCGCTGAGAAGCGTGGGTATGTATATACAGTATATAATATGTATATAAACTGTTCAAAAAAATTAAAGGAACACTTTGAAAACACATCAGATCTCAATGGGAAAAAGAAATCCTCCTGGATATCTATACTGATATAGACTGGGTAATGTGTTAGGAACGAAAGGATGCCACATCGTTTGATGGAAATGAAAATGATCAACCTACAGAGCCCTGAATTCAAAGACGCCCCAAAAATCAGAGTGAAAAAATTATGTGGCAGGCTAGTCCATTTTGCCAAAATTTAATAGCAGCAACTCAAAATTGTACGCAGCACTTTGTATGGCCCCTGTGTTCTTGTATACATGCCTGACAACATCGGTGCATGCTTCTAATGAGATGACAGATGGTGTTGTGGTGGATCTCCTCCCAGATCTGGACCAGGGCATCACTGAGCTCCTGGACAGTCTGAGGTGCAACCTGGTGGCATTGGATGGACCAAAACATAATGTCCCAGAGGTGTTCTATTGGATTTAGGTCAGGAAAGTGTGGTGGCCAGTCAATGGTATCAGTTCCTTCATCCTCCAGGAACTGCCTGCATATTCACCACATGAGGCCATGAATTGTCGTGCACCAGGAGCCACTGTACCAGCATAGGGTCTGACAATGGGGCCAAGGATTTCATCCTGATACCTAATTGCAGCCAAGGTGCCTTTGTCAAGCCTGTAGCGGTCTGTGTGACCCTCCATGGATATGCCTCCCCAGACAATCATTAACCCACCACCAAACTGCTCATGCTGAATGATGTTACAGGCAGCATAATGTTCTCCATGGCTTCTCCAGACCCTTTCACTTCTGTCACGTGCTCAGGGTGAACCTGCTCTCATCTGTAAAAGCACAGGGCACCAGTGGTGCATCTGCCAATTCTGGTATTCTATGGCGAATGCCAATCGAGCTGCATGCTGCTGGGCAGTGAGCTCAGGGCCCATTAGAGGACATGGGGCCCTTGGGTCACCTTCATGAAGTCTTTCTGGTTGTTTGGTCAGAGACATTCACACCAGTGGCCTGCTGGAGGTCATTTTGTAGGGCTCTGGCAGTGCTCATCCTGTTCCTCCTTGCCCAAAGGAGCAGATACTGGTCTTGCTGATGGGTTATGGACCTTCTATGGTCCTCTCCAGCTCTCCTAGAGTAACTGCTTGTCTCCTAGAATCTCCTCCATGCTCTTGAGACTGTGCAGGGAGACACAGCAAACCTTCTGGCAATGACACGTATTGATGTGCCATCCTGGAAAAGTTGGATTACCTGTGCAACCTCTGTAGGGTCCAGGTATCGCCTCATGCTACCAGTAGTGACACTGACTGTAGCCAAATGCAAAACTAGTGAAGAAACAGTCAGAAAAGATGAGGAGGGAAAAATGTCAGTGGCCTCCACCTGTTAAACCATTCCTGTTTTGGGGGTCATCTCATTGTTGCCCCTCTAGTGCATCTGTTGTTAATTTCATTAACACCACAGCAGCTGAAACTGATTAACAACCCCCTCTGCTACTTAACTGACCAGATTAATATCCCATAAGTTTCATTGACTTTATGCTATACTCTGATTAAAAAGTGTTCCTTTAATTCTTTTGAGCAGTATATATACCCCGATCTACATACTCTCAAATAGACAAACCACACGCCATGGCACAATGGTAGAGGCTTTGCCTCTAGCGCCGGCGTCCGAGGTTCGATTCCTGAGAGGGGGTGCACTGAGTATGTACGTGCACTTCCAGATTCATTTTACCCTTGCATCCCCTTGGTTTGAGACATATGAAAAAATATGCGGTTAACGCAGAAAGACAGATCACCAAATGAAGCTTTATGAATAATGGATACTTTATTCAATGATTGTTTTGGTAAAGCCATACTCCATGTATTCATTAGTTGAACGGTAAAAAAGTAAGAGCGAGGGGAGGGTGACTTATTGAGGCACGCAGGCAAAACAAAAATAGCACGCGGGCTCGATGCGTCGGTGCGCGTCAACTCGATCTGAATTGCGCGATCACATTCGAAAAAATATATCTTTTCAAGTTCTATTTAGTCGACACAAATATCTTTTGGTTGGAATGTAAGGCAAATTTACTCTTTACATTTGTATGGTGAAGAAAAATTTATGCAATGATGCCTACATTTAACTTGCATTCCTACCAAAGATATTTCTGTCGACTAAATAAAAATTCCTTCTATTTAAAATTTAAATAGAACTTGAACAGTTACGATAGTTCATAATCACTCAGACTTGCACGTAAGAGCGGGAGTCATCCGTTTTAACAAACAGCGTATTGCACTGATACGAAATAGCCTGCCCATTTAATTATTTAGGAATGGATAAATAAATTAAGATTTTGTACAAATAATGTTTTTCATTTTTCTTCCTTGATGGATTCTTGCACCCCCAGCAACAGTTGCTTGCACCCCAAAGAGTGTGTGTGTGTGTATATATATACAGTGGTGTGAAAAACTATTTGCCCCCTTCCTGATTTCATATTCTTTTGCATGTTTGTCACACAAAATGTTTCTGATCATCAAACACATTTAACCATTAGTCAAATATAACACAAGTAAACACAAAATGCAGTTTTTAAATGATGGTTTTTATTATTCAGGGAGAAAAAAAAAATTCAAACCTACATGGCTCTGTGTGAAAAAGTAATTGCCCCTGAACCTAATAACTGGTTGGGCCACCCTTAGCAGCAATAACTGCAATCAAGCGTTTGCGATAACTTGCAATGAGTCTTTTACAGCTCTCTGGAGGAATTTTGGCCCACTCATCTTTGCAGAATTGTTGTAATTCAGCTTTATTTGAGGGTTTTCTCATGAACCTCCTTTTTAAGGTCATGCCATAGCATCTCAATTGGATTCAGGTCAGGACTTTGACTAAAACATTTTGTTTTTCTTCAGCCATTCAGAGGTGGATTTGCTGGTGTGTTTTGGGTCATTGTCCTGTTGCAGCACCCAAGATCGCTTCAGCTTGAGTTAACGAACAGATGGCCGGACATTCTCCTTCAGGATTTTTTGGTAGACAGTAGAATTCATGGTTCCATCTATCACAGCAAGCCTTCCAGGTCCTGAAGCAGCAAAACAACCCCAGACCATCACACTACCACCACCATATTTTGCTGTTGGTATGATGTTCTTTTCTGAAATGCTGTGTTCCTTTTACGCCAGATGTAACGGGACATTTGCCTTCCAAAAAGTTCAACTTTTGTCTCATCAGTTCACAAGGTATTTTCCCCAAAGTCTTGGCAATCATTGAGATGTTTCTTAGCAAAATTGAGGTGAGCCCTAATGTTCTTTTTGCTTAACAGTGGTTTGCGTCTTGGAAATCTGCCATGCAGGCCGTTTTTGCCCAGTCTCTTTCTTATGGTGGAGTCGTGAACACTGACCTTAATTGAGGCTAGTGAGGCCTGCAGTTCTTTAGACGTTGTCCTGGGGTCTTTTGTGACCTCTCGGATGAGTCGTCTCTGCGCTCTTGGGGTAATTTTGGTCGGCCGGCCACTCCTGGGAAGGTTCGCCACTGTTCCATGTTTTTGCCATTTGTGGATAATGGCTCTCACTGTGGTTCGCTGGAGTCCCAAAGCTTTAGAAATGGCTTTATAACCTTTACCAGACTGATAGATCTCAATTACTTCTGTTCTCATTTGTTCCTGAATTTCTTTGGATCTTGGCATGATGTCTAGCTTTTGAGGTGCTTTTGGTCTACTTCTCTGTGTCAGGCAGCTCCTATTTAAGTGATTTCTTGATTGAAACAGGTGTGGCAGTAATCAGGCCTGGGGTGGCTACGGAAATTGAACTCAGGTGTGATACACCACAGTTAGGTTATTTTTTAACAAGGGGCAATTACTTTTTCACACAGGGCCATGTAGGTTTGGATTTTTTTTCTCCCTAAATAATAAAAACTATCATTTAAAAACTGCATTTTGAGTTTACTTGTGTTATATTTGACTAATGGTTAAATGTGTTTGATGATCAGAAACATTTTGTGTGACAAACATGCAAAAGAATAAGAAATCAGGAAGGGGGCAAATAGTTTTTCACACCACTGTGTATATATATATATATATATATATATACATATGATTAACTTGCCATTTGGAGCTTTTTTTTTTGTTCTTTATTTTGCATTATAATAATATTTTTTCGCATACCCCTTTGGGTCAGAGTACAAGTTCTGCCATTTTACAGTGCCCCTTGAGTGCACATTAAGGGCCTTGCTCAAGGGCCCAGGATAGTAGGATTTGTTTTTGGCAGTAACAGGGAATCAAACCAGCAACCTTACAGATACCAGTGCAGATCCTTCTCTTCAGAGCCACCACTCTCTTTATACATTATGTAAAGATTTGATGTTTTATGATTGTGAAGTAGTAAATAGTAGTGTTGTTGATATATGTAATAATATTCATTAAAATTGAGTTTGTTAAATAATTTTGTAAAGAATTATGTGTAAAATGGATTTTTGACTGGTATTTCTTGTTTTTCACCTTTGCTAAGGTGATGGCCACAAAGAAAAATAGCATTTAGCATGCTTTATTGATACCACTACCATAAGTTTAAACTTATTTTAAATAAAAAATAATAATTATTATGATTTCATGTACTGTACATTAAATCTGTATTTTCATGTATTTTAAGTCTGTCTTTGAAATGTTGCATTAATTGTAATTCTGATTAGACTGTTTTACATATTATAGTGTGATCTTTATAACAATTGTGTGTCTGATATAGTTAGAACTTGAAATTTCCTAAAAATGGAGCCAGTTCACAACCAAGAAAAAGGACCATTGTGTGGCTTCTGAGCAAGTCTAACTTGCACTAATGAATACGAATATTTGTGGTAATAGTTGTGAGCTGAGAGGCCTTTACTTTGGTCCATCCTGCCATAGATGCTGACATTGCCAAATGAAGTACTCAAATGGATGCTGTTGATAAGTTTTTGTTGTGAAGCTGTTTTCATTGTAGCATTCCAACCTAAGTAGAAGTCTATTTGTCAATCCAGAGCTGTAGCCCGATAAATTGGGAACAAAAAAACAAAAAGAGTTTACCTGCCTTTGAGTCCACGTATTTTGCCATGATATTTGACATGAGCAGATACCTTAAAAACCGCCTGTGGGGAGAGCAATTTGTATGGAGAAGATCATGTAACAAATATAGCTGAGCAATTAAATTCCTCATGTAAGAACATTTTTATAGTTTATAGCATGGCTTCATTTATGATTACTCAAGCACCCTTTACTGCCGGCATATTGAAAACAGTTGGTAGACTTGTTTTTCAAAATTAAACATTGGCATGTGTCTGTTTTTGAAGAATACACACAGTATGTTGTTTTTTGTTTTAGTAGAGGAGTTAACATGGATTTGTTGTGAGGAAACAATGTATGGAAACAGAATGTAAGGAAACTTCAATAAAAGCTTTCCAAAAGTTGTGAAATATTAATGACATCAACAGCGAAACCATGTACTGTATCTACATTTTCGAATGTTTCAGAGCAATGCTGTCGCCCAAATGTATCGCAAAATCCCTTCTTTGTCTTGTGACATTAAATGTGTTGTGGTTGGTTCTCTGAATATTCATGGCTAGTATTTACCTTTGCAGCAGATTAACAGATTCATTGTGGAAATGCCAGCATCATTAAAATTATTTTCATGGCCACTTCTACTGAATTTCATTTTTAATTCTTTTCATTTTAAACCTGGTATAATGTGGAACAAAAATATGAATCAGTATTGTAAAAGTTACTGTGTTCCCATACTCGATTTGTTTGTCAACTGAACATTTACAATCCGGAAACAAATACTGCATCCAATTTTTTAAACTTAGAAAATGTACAAATTTTAAAACTCATGTAAAGAAAAGAAGTATTTCACTTTTTACATAGAAAAAAATAATTTTTTCTTGCTACAAAATAGTTTTTAGAAATTTTGACATCCTTCATCCATTTTTATGTATCTGTTACTGTATGCCTTTATTGTTGGCTTTGCCACATAATTAACATATGTCAGATTTTTAGGTATATGATGTAATGTAACTGTTTACTGTAAAGAAAGGATGAAGATATCTCAAATAAAAGGTAAATGTTTGCAAGATTAAATTTTATTATACTTTGATAGGATATTGGATTATTTTTAATTGTTCTCCTAAGCTAAGATAAATCTTTTTACTTTCAAAATCTGTCATTTATGAAACAGCATTAACCTAGACAAAAAGGGAAAGATGCCTTTATTGCATTCCTTGAATATATATTTTCAAGATTTGTGCTGCATGTATATTAAAATGTTACACAACAGATGTGTATAAATGTGTAATATTCCATATATTAGTTTTGTTTAATTAGTTTTTAATTCTTAGTTTATTTAATTATGTCTCCTGGAGGCAAAAGTATGGAAATTAATTGCTAGTTTTTACCTTATAAACTGCTTCAATTACCTAAAGCCTTTGAATAAGATTACCCAGATGGCCTTGCAGCACTAGTGCCCAAAGATAATTGTGCTAAAGGCTTAAAATAAGCAATTCCCTAAAAGCTAGGTGTAAAAGTGCAAAATTGCAGTTGTGTGATATTTCAAGATTCTCAAGTGACTTAATCGTTTAACTTGGAGCATTTCTTAAATTTAGTAGTGCACTAGTGAGTAGTATTTTCTGCAGGTGGTCACAGTTCAAAAATCTGCATTCAAAAAGACATGGGACCTTAAACAAAATGGGCTGTAATCACTGGCATTATTTCAGCAGCAGAGGCTCGATGTTATTTAATGCATTTGCAGGAAAGCCATTAACTTTTAAATACATCTGGAAGGTCACAAGAATTTACTTCTTAATATGTACCGTACTTTGTTTGCATTTGTTTTGTCCCTTACTACAGTGAAATTGCAGGATAGCTAATAAGTAGTTGAACTCATAGTAGTGTCATGCTTACCCTTGTCAATTCAATTGCTCTTTGCCACATTTGTTTCATTGTTGCATGGTCCTTTCAAGTTGTTGCAGTCTCATTTTTTTTATTTTCTTTTTTTAAATAGTTTTTACTTGTATTACTGCTATACATTTATTATTATGGTTATACATATTAGCATGTAATGTAAATAATTGCAGGTTACTGGCTCTTACATATGACAAAGTTGGTCCAGTAGTTACCCAAAGTTTGACCATTTTAACAGTAATTTTTCAGTTTTGTTAAATTTTTTTAAGAATATGTCAATAAAAAAAATAAAAATAAAAAAAAAGAATATGTCAATTACCCCTCCTTGAACCGTCACCTTATCGTGGTGGAGGGGTTTGCGTGTCCCAATGATCCTAAGAGTTATGTTGTCCGGGGCTTTATGCCCCTGGTAGGGCCACCCAAGGCAAACTGGTCCTGGGTGAGGGATGAGACAAAGAGCGGTTCAACAAACCTCCAATGAAGAATAAAAAGCATGGACGACGTTTTCCCTTTCCCGGACGCGGGTCACCGGGACCCCTCTGGAGCCAGGCCTGGAGGTGGGGCTCGATGGCGAGCGCCTGGTGGCCGGGCCTGCACCCATGGGACTTGGCCGGGCACAGCCCGAAGAGGTAACGTGGGTCCTCCTCCCCATGGGCTCACCACCTATGGGAGGGGCCAAGGAGGTTGGGTGCAGTGTGAGTTGGGTGGTGGCCGAAGGCAGGGACCTAGTGCGCGAGGTTGAGAGGTTCCGGCTAGATATAGTCGGACTCACCTCGACGCACAGCTTGGACTCTGGAACCAGTCTCCTTGAGAGGGGCTGGACTCTCTACCACTCTGGAGTTGCCCCAGCAAGAGGCGCCGAGCAGGTGTGGGCATACTTATTGCCCCCACTGGAGCCTGTGCATTGGGGTTTACCCCGGTGGACGAGAGGGTGGCCTCCCTCCGCCTTCGGGTGGGGGGAAGGGTCCTGACTGTTGTTTGTGCGTATCGCCAACAGCAGTTTGGAGTATCCACCCTTTTGGAGTCTCTGGAGTTGGTGCTAGAGGGCATACCTTCTGGGGATTCCCTCGTTTTGCTGGGAGACTTCAATGCTCACGTGGGCAATGACAGTGAGACCTGGAAGGGCGTGATTGGGAGGAATGGCCCCGATCTGAACCCGGCGGTGTTTTGTTATTGGACTTCTGTGCTGTCATGGATTGTCCATAACGAACACCATGTTCAAGCATAAGGGTGTTCATATGTGCACTTGGCACCAGGACACCCTAGGCCTCAGGTCGATGATCGACTTTGTGGTCGTGTGTCGGACTTGCGGCCATATGTCTTGGACACTCGGGTGAAGAGAGGGGCGGAGCTGTCAACTGATCACCACCTGGTGGTGAGTTGGCTTCGATGGTGGGGGAAGATGCCGGTCAGACCTGGTAGGCCCAAACGTGTTGTGAGGGTCTGCTGGGAACGGCTGGCAGAGTCCCCTGTCAGAAGTAGCTTCAACTCCCACCTCCGGCAGAACTTCAACCACGCCCCAAGGGAGGTGGGGACATTGAGTCGAATGGGCCATGTTCCGTGCCTCTATTGTTGAGGCGGCTGACCGGAGCTGTGGCCGCAAGGTGGTCGGTGCCTGTCGTGGCGGCAATCCCCAACCCGTTGGTGGACACCGCGTGAGGGATGCCGTCAAGCTGAAGAAGGAGTCCTATAGGACTTTTTGTCCTGTGGGTCTCTGGAGGCAGCTGATAGGTACCGGCAGGCCAAGCAGAACGCAGCCGGTTGTTGCTGAGGCAAAAACTCGGGCATGGGAGGAGTTTGGAGAGGCCATGGAGAACGACTTTGGACGGCTTCGAGGAGATTCTGGTCCACCGTCCGCGCCTCAGGAGGGGAAGCAGTGCAGTGTCAACACCGTATATGGTGGGGATGGTGCGCTGCTGACCTGACTCGACGTTGTGGGTCGGTGGGGAGTACTTCAAGACCTCCTCAATCCCACTAACATGCCTTCCAATGAGGAAGCAGAGCCTGGGGACTCTGAGGTGGGCTCTCCCATCTCTGGGACTGAAGTCACCGAGGTGGTCAAAAAACTCCTTGGTGGCAGGGCCCGGGGGTGGATGAGATACGCCCGAGTTCCTTAAGGCTCTGGATGTTGTAGGACTGTCTTGGTTGACACATCTCTGCAACATCGCATGGACATCGGGGACAGTGCCTCTGGATTGGCAGACCGGGGTGGTGGTCCCCTCTTTAAAAAGGGGGACCGGAGGGTGTGTTCCAACTACAGAGGGATCACACTCCTCAGCCTCCCTGGAAAAGTCTATTCGGGGTTCTGGAGAGGAGGGTCCGCCGGATAGTCAACCTCGGATTCAGGAGGAACAGTGTGGTTTTCGCCCTGGTCGCGGAACAGTGGACCAGCTCTTCACCCTTAGCAGAGTCCTGGAGGGTGCATGGGAGTTTGCCCACCAGTCTACATGTGTTTTGTGGACTTGGAAAAGGCATTCGACCGTGTCCCTCGGGAATCCTGTGGGGTGCTCGGGAGTATGGGGTACCGGACCCCTGATAAGAGCTGTTCGGTCCTGTACAACCGTGTCAGAGCTTGGTCCGCATTGCCGCAGTAAGTCGAGCCCGTTTCCAGTGAGAGTTGGACTCCGCCAGGGCTGCCCTTTGTCACCGATTCTGTTCATAACTTTTTTATGGACAGAATTTCTAGGCGCAGCCAGGGTGTTGAAGGGGTCCGGTTTGGTGGACTCAGGATTGGGTCACTGCTTTTTGCAGATGATGTTGTCCTGTTTGCTTCATCAGGCCGTGATCTTCAGCTCTCTCTGGATCGGTTCGCAGCTGAGTGTGAAGCGGCTGGGATGAGAATCAGCACCTCCAAATCCGAGACCATGGTCCTCAGCCGGAAAAGGGTGGAGTGCCCTCTCAGGGTTGGGGGAGAGACCCGATCTCGGATAAGTGGAAGAGGATGGATGGATGGATATGTCAATTAGAAATAACATTTGCCAACATCACATTCTCTTATAGCTTTTATATGTGAAAACAGGCTAAATGCTTTCTCACAGTACTGTATGTTCCATTTCCTGTATATCCATGATAAAACCTTTCTAGTTTAAAATTGTTAACATTTAATACTGATTCTAAATTACATTTGGAAAGCATCAAGTATTGATTTTGTTAAAAAAAAGAAAAAATAGTGTTGAACTATCTGAGAATATACATTTTGTTTCCCCTTTTTAATTTCCTAATGAATTGAAAGATTACATTAAAACAAGCAAGTTTCATAACCATCTAGACAGCAAGGGAAGATGATGATGTAGCTTGAAGTAATCACCCTAAGATTAAGCATGCTAAATTATTGACGGACAATGTTAAAAATGCTTGCCAGGTTCTAAAGAAATTTTAGACTGTTCCTCAAAAGGTGAAATTGATTTTTCACAATAATAAGTACATTTTGACTTTTCTGATTATGTTATGTTATCTTAGGAGAGTTATGATTCTTCCATTTGAGAATGATAAAGTGACTTGCTTAGCAGCGTGATGTAGGTTATCACAGGAATAAAGCTTAATTTGAATGTCTTTTTATTCAAGTAAGGCCTATGTGTAAAACATTCCCAGAAAATGCAACCCAGTAAGACAGGTGCATGATAACTTTGCTTATAAGTAGGATCTTCACATTGGGTATATTTTGAATGGTTGGAAAGCAGGAGTATTTGTGCCATGTATAATTTGAGGTGACCATGTGTCCCACATACTGAACAAGTGTATACTGTATTTTACCAAGATCTGATGTCCAATTTTTATCTAAAATGTAAAATGAAAGTTTCATTTCCCCATGCTTTCCCACATTAGTTAGAAGTGATCTGTTTTGAAAGCATGGTATAGCTTGGATATACAGTTCTACACTAACTAGTGGAGCAAATTATTTGGAACACTATACTAATGCTAAGATCCTCAACTCCAGTTCAGGAGGTCTGCAGCGGCTGCAGATTTTTATTCCAACTAGTTTCAAGATAAGAAGCTAGGCCTAGCAAATAATAAAGCAGTATTTAATTGTATGGCTTATTAATAATTTCATTCTAAGGCCAAGATTATACTTCACGCGATGCATGCTCCAGCTCCTGCTACACAAGCGTTTTACTGTTTATACTTGCGTGCGTACTTTATGTAAATCTGGAGGAATCCAGCACTTGGCAGTGTGAAATATTATCATTGTTATCTCGGCTTTGCTGTGTTGTGAATTGCCTAGAACACCCATTAAACTCCAACAACACCTTACCGCAATATCTCTGAAAAGGATGTTTAATGATTAAAACCATCAATCCAGGGATGTGTCCATTCCAGCAAGCACTGGGCGCGAGGCAGAAACAATAGCTGGTTGGGGCCTCAGCTCATCACAAGATGAATACAAGTACTCACATACACTAGCATCATTTTTTCGGCATCAAATCCCCAAATCTGCATATCTTTGGAAGGAAACTGGAGCACACTGTGGAAACCCAGCAGGACAACATGTAAACTCCAGGCCAGGAATACCAGCAACGTGACTGCCTGTGAGGTACCACTCAGCTACCGTGTCACCTCCATGTGTGCAATTATTAACAGTATTCATTATTTACGTGAAATTAACAATTTATCTGTAAAGTGTAACATGCATACTTTAATGCATTTCATCATGAAAGTCATATCAAGTATAAATCTAAGGATTCTAAATGTGTAGAGAGTTGGAATATTATACATTCAATGTGTTCTGTGTGGTGATCAATTGCTGTTTGCCACTGCTGTTGGGTCAGGAGGAAGCCCTAGAAAAAAAAAAACGGTACAAAAAATGGTATGTGATACTTTTAAAATATATGGTATCATTACGATCCAGGAATATACAACAATGGAATATAAAAGCACCATGAATGCATCTGTATGTTGGCATTTTGCTTCATCACATCGAACCATTCATCAAACATCAAAGCTAGCACTTCGATCCCATAGGATCCACAGACTAGCTTTCTGTCACATGAAGATTGTAAACCGAGACTCTGACGTCACATTCCAACTTTTATCACACCGCTCCCCCCGACTTTTTGCTGGTACTGCAACTCACACACATGTCGTGTTAATTTCTGAGGATCTGCTGAACACCGGGAACGCATGGCTGCCATGATGCGTGCGCGTCCACGTTCTGAGCGTAAAGTATAAACGAGCCCCAAGACGGTTCTTTATCAGATAGTTGATTTTTCTTTTTCTGAGGACATTATCCATATGTTTTGTGTTCTGGAGCAGATTTGTAACTCTTGGTCCTTCTCTTTCATTTATTTCAAACCATTTTGTTAACACAGATACTTCATAATTGTTATTTGCTCCTCATTATTAACCAATGGCTGCTTAAGAAAACAGGCAACAATTAAAACCTAAATGCAAAACTAAAGTAGACAATTTAGGATTCTGAATTTCAACATATGAGTTCACTAAAACTAAGTTCCACAACCATTGCTTTATTACTAAATAAGCAGGGTCTAATTAAAAATTTTGTTGAATCAAAAATCTGCAGCCCCTGCAGACCTCCAAGGCTGCAGTTGAGTATCCCTGAGTTGGACCTGACTCTGTTCTTCATGGCATGGATTCTACAAGATTTTAGAAGCATTCCTTTGAGATTCTGGTTTATGTTGACATAACTGCATCTTGCAGTGTCTGCAGATTTATCAGTTGCACGTACATGCTATAAATCTCCAGTTATACCATATCGTAAAGGTGTTCTGTTGGATTCAGATCCAGTGGTTGAAAAGCCACTGAAGAACACATGTTCATGAAACCATTTTTAGATGATTTTTTACTTTGTAACATGATGCTCTATCGCGCTGGACGTTGCCACTATAAGATGGGTAAATTGTAGCCGTGAAGGATACACTTGGTCAGCAACAATACTCAAATAGGCTGTGGTATTAAAGCCATGATTGACTGGTATTCACTGGCCCAAACTGTGCCAAGAAAACATTCCCCACACCATTACACTATTACCAGCATTTTGGAGTGTTAATACAAGGCCGGTTAGGTGCATGGATTCGTGCTGTTGGTGTCAAATTCTGCTCCTATCATCTGTTTGTCTTAGCAGAAATTAAGATTCATCAGACCAGGCTATGGTGTTTCCAGACTTAAGCTGTCCGGCTTTGGTGAAACTATGGCCACTTCAGCCTCAGCTTTCTGTTCTTGGCTGACAGATGTGGAACCCAACACCCTTCTGTTGTAGTTCATCCGCCTTAAAGTTCTTTATTTATTTATTATTCTTATATGCTTTTCTTCTCACCACAGTTGCACAGAGTGGTTATTTGAGTTACCATAGCCTTTCTGTCAGCTGAAACCAGTCTGGCCATTTTCCTCTGATTTCTCTCACCAACAAGGCATTTCTATCCATAGAGCTGCCACTCACTGAATATTTTTATTTTCATACCATTCTGAGTAAAATAGAGACTACTGTGTGTGAAAATCCCATAAGACCAGTAGTTCCAAAATTCTCAAACCAGCTTGGTTGGCACCAACAATAATGCAACGGTTGAAATCAATAAGATTTTTTTTTCCTATTCTGTTATTTGATGTGAACATTAACTCAAGTTCATACATCTACATGATTTTGTGAACTGTGCTGCTACCACATGATTGCCTGATTAGATAATTGCATGGATAAGCAGGAGTACAGGTGTTCATAATACCTTGCTCAGAGACTGTATACAGTATCTTTATCTTAGCTGTACTCTAGGTGTATATTTTGTTGTGGTTAATGCAGTATTACATTTTAGAATTGTCTTAGAAAAATATTTTGGATATTATACCATATAGAAATACTGTTTTACTTGCAATTGTTAACTGCTATATTCTCTTCTTTACAACATATTTTTTCTACTATCATTTTTATATTGGTATCTGTTTCCTTTTTATTGTATACTAGCAAAATACCCGCGCTTCGCAGCGGCGAAGTACTGCTTTAAAAATTTTATTAAGAAGAAAATTAAACCTTTTTAAACTGAGGGAAAATATACCAATAATTATTTGTTAAGGATCTCTTTGTATACCACATTGTCAGTTCGGCACTCCGGTTGTAATATTACCAAGCTGTGTGCTGAGCTTACTCCTGAGCATGCAACGTACAGTTGGCCATGTGAACGGTAATCTTGTTTCAAATCTCACAGCTTGGATTGCTGCTGTCATAATCGGTTTGAGTTTCATGGTTTGTTTCAATTACGACAGTATTTGTAGGACTTGTGTTGAAGAGACATTCGGCATCTGTCAAGCGTTGTAAGCACACAACCAGTTTCATCGATAACTTCACATCCAGCTTTTGAGAGTTTAAACATTCATAAACATCAAAGTGTCCACTACTGAAATCGGCACCTGTCAATCTAAGATTTTTAAGAGGCATTGGCGGTTGTCGAAAGGTGTAAAATATTTGGCCATTTCGGTACACTTGAAAGCGACAACCGAACAATTCAGCGGCAGCCATCAACTCACATGCAGATGCATAGGTGAAGGGCTTAACCTGAACAATGTAAAGTAAGTCTAAAATACCTACACAATAACTATAATCATAATAAATGAACAATAAAACAGCGGAGAAGCCGTGGAATGAATAAAAAGGCTGTAGTTATCAGCAGGGAGACGTGAATCTCGTGGCGAAGCAAGGAAGGGAATGTAGAGACTGGAGCGACGGACGGCCTTATATAGGCAGACAGCCAACAACATGGGAGGCGTTGGGATGGGGGACTCAACGCCACCTCACACAGTGACCGAGCTGCAGGCTATGGATGTATATATGTACGTAAGTAGGATTCAGTTAGCGTTGGGAACCCGCATACCAAATTTCTTGAAGATGGGCCCATAAGTAACAAAGACCGTTGAAAAGTTCAATATGGAGGCCGACAGTGGCATCATACCACCGAAATAAGTACCAAATTTCAGCCTTCTACCTACACGGGAAGTTGGAGAATTAGTGACGTTGGAAAGTTCAATATGGCGGCTGACAGTGGCGTCATACCACCGAAATAAATACGTACATCGGTTTCGGTTAGTGCAGGAAAGCCGCCTACCAAATTTCGTGAAGATGGGGGTCATAAATAAGAAAGTTCAATATGGCGGACGTTGACGACCGTTATGACCGTTACGTGTAGAATTTCGAAATGAAACCTGCTTATCTTTTGTAAGTAAGCTATAAGGAATAAGGCTACCAAATTTCAGCCTTCTATCTACACGGGAAGTTGGAGAATTAGTGATGAGTGAGTGAGTCAGTGAGGGCTTTGCCTTTTATTAGTATAGATAAAGTTAGGAGAATACAAAGAAAACCAATTATGTATATAACTGTTTTTGTAAATTATTTTTACACATCAAAAGTATTTGTTTAAGTTTAAAGGTGCGTGGTATTCCAATCATTGTTGCTTACAATATTATAATTATGATAACAATTTGATATACTATTTAATACTTAATCAATGGTATTCCAATCATTGTTCTTTACAATATTATAATTATAATAACATTTTGATGTACTATTTAATACTTAATCAAACACATAAATAAAACAGGCTTTCAGGTTATAAACCAGTAAAATAAATTGCATCTTCAAGACACTCTCACTTGAATTGAGTATTTCTAAAATAAACTATACTATAAAGTATGGAAGGTTTTTGTTTAATATTGCCCCAAGTAATGCTGTTCTTTTTGTCTTGTGTTTTTACTATGACTTTTTTATTTCACGAGTCCAAACAGATAACTTTTTATATCTCTATGGCAAACTAAGCATAGGAAGGACCTCATTGTTAGCGCCAGGGAAGCCCACACCTGACATAATTTTCTTCTGAAAAGGTGAAGTTAGAACTCCATTACTTTGGCACTTGTGGTGCAAACCTATAGCTCACAGACAAAGAGTGTCTTAGTTTTATATTATCAGGTAATCAGGTAAGACTGTGGAAAAGCAAAATCATAGTTATAGTGCTTTGATAGATGGCCTTCTCTGAGGTTTTGTGTTTTTTAACAGCTTCTAAAATATGTATCACTGTTGAAGTAAGTATCTTGTAAAAAAAAAAAAAAATATGGATTTTTCTTTTAACTTGTCATTTTGAGGCTGCTTTTTCTCTAAGCTATAAAAATAGAAACTGTGGTTACCACTTTTCATGATTTAGAATTGTTTTGGTTAATTTGGCTATCCTCATTATTATTATTCCATAGTACCACATAGTAAAGTACATTAACTTTGGCATGAATTTAGTATATTCTTGTAATTTACTTTTAGAAAAACATAATTTATATTGTCATCCCATTTTCCCATTCTAATTTGTCTTTCTATTGATGCTGATGTTATTATATATTAAAATATATTACCAGTGACACTTTTTTCTTTGACCGTTGCTAATAACCTAATATGGCTATTCATCTCTAGTTTGTAGAGAACCACCATATTGTTGTAATGTGACCCTCTACCAATATTGTTTCCCACATTTTAAAAACAAAGTGGCAGCTAACTGGTATTGAAAAATTGTGATGTTTTCATTTTTAAGATATTTTAGGTAATTATGGGAATATTACATCAACATTTGACCAACGTCATTTGACCAACTTCATTATGGGAATATTACATCAACATTTGACCAACTTCTATGTTGTAGAGATACAATTGTGGTCAGTATCTAAGGATTAAAACAAATGTACTTTTGTTCCCATTAGGTTTCCTTCCAATATTCAATAACAGTGTAAAGTTGTATTTGCAGATTATTATAACCTCTTTTGACATGTCCTGATTTCCTGTTTGAAATGATATCTTATGAAATCCTACCACTGTGACACAACACATTATTAAAATGCTAGTTTGCATCAATATGAGCCCCGAAATTAAAGAGAATAAAGTGTTGGTTAGTTTTGAGGGAAATAACATTAAAGATCTAAGCTTATTTCATGATGCAAGTAGAAAAATGTAGATTAGCAATGAGAAGCCGTAATAAGAGGCAGTGTTCATGTACTAATGGAATTAAGGTAAACAAATTTTGGGGAATAAAATGCTAAATGATGTCTAGAAATATGTAACAGAACCTGGAATGGTCAATAAAACATCAAGCCTATTATTAGTCCCAGTGGACTGCTGTGTCCCAAGGCAAATCATAAGATTGGTTTACTTGTTTCTTCTTTGAGCAGCATCATAGAAACCTTGCTGAAGGGCACCACGGGACAGCTCATTAATGTTGTGCTCACTATTGGCAGCATATCATACAATAGTCTTATCAACATTACCACTCCTTACTACTGTGCAATATTCTTTGTATGTGTTAGCTAAACAACTTCATTCTCTATTCCTTTTCCTCACAGCATTTAATTCATTAATAAATTCCTAATTAGCAATGTCTGTTCCGTCATTTTTTAAACTAGCATTTATAAATGGAAAACTTGCTTGCACAGAAGACATGTAGCCTATAAATATCAGTATATAATTGTACTATTTTAGTGGATAGGTAGATAGAACTTTATTTGTCCCCAGGGGGAAATTTGGCTTTTTGCAGAAGCTCTTTAAATTCATAAATAGATAGATAGATATGTAAATAAATAAATACACACACACTGGAATGACTATAAAGCAAGAATATCCAAAAGAAAGGAAAGTTCTGACTTGGCTATCATAGTCACAGTGAGGCATTATGCAGTCATATTGCTGTTGGTATAAAGAAACCGCAGTAGTGTTTCTTGACACACTTGTGCTGAATAATTTATTGGCTGAAAGTACCCAGTTTGTCAGAGAGAGGATGTGGAACACTGTTTATAATGGCACTCAGTTTTGCTTTAATTCTTTCCTTTGCTATGACCTCCAGGAGGTCCAGAGTGTGCCCTATAACTGATCTTGCCTTTTCAATTAGCTTGTTGATTTGGTGGGCCTCTCTTGAAATGATGTTACAAGCCTAGCACATCACAGTTCAGAAAATCATACTGGCTATCACAGAGTTACAGAAGATGTGAAGGGTGACACTTCCTACATTAAAGGAACAGAGTCCCCTAAGGAAAAAGAGCATGCTCTGCCCTTTCTTATATTGTTCCTTTGGTGTAGTGAAAGTCAACAACCAGTTCCTTGGTTTTGCTGATGTTAAGAGGCAGACAATTCTCTTTGCACCAAGAAACAAACTTCTGCACCTGAATCCTGTACTCTTTCATCCCCTTTATCTATACTCCCCCTAAGCGCAGAATCTTAGAATTACTGCAAATGACATAACCTGGTGTTATATTTATATTCTGAGGTATACAGAGAAAAGGAGACAGGACTGTTCCTCACATCCATATCAGAAACACAGTCCTCGAGTTTCACAAACTGCGGTCAGCCTGACAGTCCATTATCCAGGACACAGTAGGCTCATTCACCTGCATATCTCTGAGTTTACCCCTTAACAGGGATGGTTGGACGGTATTGAAGGTGCTGGAGAAATCGTAAAACATAATTCTCACAGTGCTGCCAGCTTTGTCCAGGTGAGAATAAGACGATATGTTTAACCAGCTTTTGTGAACTTCTGATCTGTGCTAACATTTTAAAGAAAGTGAAAATTTTTAACAGTACTGAAAATTAATTTTAAGCTCTTTTAAGTTATTTTAGCTGTAAGAGAATTGTCAAGACAGAGGGAACATATATTTAAAAAAGCATGGATGAAGAAGAGTGACAGGGCTATAGAAAATGTATGCTACTAATCATTTTTATAAATACTAATCTTTTTTTATAAACTTTTTACCAGTGAAGAGCTACAGAATAATTGCAGTCTCAAAACATTCTATTATTAAATAATTTACAGTATATTACCAATACCCAGAAACATATCCTACAATATTTCTGCTGTATATTCAATAAATGATGTGCCAGCCATTGCTAATTGCAAACAGAATAGAAGAAATTATAAAAGAAAAATATGACTGAAAAACAGCAACCTAGTAGTCTAGTTTTAATGAACAGTAAGCATAGGTCAAGGCAGAGCAGGACCTTTTTTACCAATTTTATGGAGTTCAATTTTCTTAGCGTGTGTATACAATACATGCTTGTGAATGAACATTACATGGTTTGAAGTGGCAGCCAGCTCTGGAGCATTTGCAAGCTTAAGAGAAGAAGCTTTTGATTACACAATTAATTCTCTTTTTAAATTTGGAGAAAGAAGAACTTCTATAGATTTACCTGACACACACATAGTTGATTACTTTCAGTCTGAGTAACAATAATAACCTTAAAATATATAATAGTACATTTGCTGGTTTTTTACCTTACCTAAAAGGTTGTAAACAATATAAGGCTCCAAATTTTAAGTGCAACGCAGTGGTGATAATTACTGTTTGTCTGGATCCTGACATCTCTAAAGCCAGAGCCATTATTTTTCACTAAAGTTTTTATGGCCTGTAGCACAAGTAGAAAGGGTGTAAAACTTTGTGATCTGCAGTCTAGGTGTCATCTGTTTCATTGCACATTGTATTGTCCTGCACTAGCAATCAGAAGGTTGCCAGTTCGAATCCCGTAAATGCAAATAGGGACTCTGCTCTGTTGGGCCCTTGAGCAAGGCCATTAACCTGCAATTGCTGAGCGCTTTGAGTAGTGAGAAAAGCGCTATATAAATGCAAAGAATTATTGTTATTATTATCCTTGCTAGGATCAAATTACAGCTGTAAAGGGTTAGAGATCAGTTAACCATTTCTTCAACAAGATAAGTGCATTATTTTTATTTACAGTTTCTCTTGCATTGCACACATTGCTTACTTAAGCAAGGCCTAATTCAATGGAATAGGCTGTTTTTGTTTCTGAAATCCAAGTACTAACATTCCAAACAAGGCACAGGAATACTCAAAAACTTTGTTGAGGTCCATGCCCTAATCAATTTAGAAAAAACCAGATGCCAAGCAATGCAAGATGAAATTTTACATTTCTTTTTTGGGGCACAGAAGTCCAGCCTTTGGGTGATAATTTGTGCATAGGTATGTCCATCAAGGTTTGCAAAGATTAGTTATGGTTACATTCTTTGTTGACCACATCATGAACAGTCAACTAACTCTGAGATTTATTAGCATAGTGTCATTTGAATTTGAGTATTGCTGTGTCCTAGCAAGTATAGTAATAAGCATGGCACCATAGAGTTCAGCTTTCATGCCCAAGACCTGAAGCGAAAGTCTCATTCTTTAAAATCATAGAATTAAACTCCCTAGTCTGTTGTTTGGAAACAGTCATTCAGATAGATAGATAGATAGATATGTAGATAGATAGATACTTCATTAATCCCCAAAGGGAAATTCATGTACTCCAGCAGCAGCATATTGATAAAAACAATATTAATTAAAGAGCAATTAAAGCACAGTGCAAGTTAAAAAATGCAAGGTAGAGAGTGTGAAACAGGTATAACAGTCTATAATCTTGTGTAGTGTTAACATTTACTCCCCCTGGTGGAATTGAAGAGTCGCATAGTTTGGGGGAGAAACAATCTCCTTAGTCTGTCAGTGGAGCAGGACAGTGACAGCAATCAGTGCCATTTCTGCCTCCCAGATCTACTTCTTCACTATCCTGGTGGCAACATGCTGCTGTGTAATATCATGTTTGTAGCTGGGAATTAAATTAATCAGGTTGTGTTCATATCTGCCCAAAGGTGCCAGAAGTTTACACTAGACACTAGTGTAACATTAGAATTACTAAAATTAGATAACACTAGAATTACAAGAGCCTACTAGAAAACTCATAAATCCAGGCCACCTTAAATCCGTTCGCACCTCTCCCTCACCATCTTTTGTCCTGTAAATGTGCCGAATAAGACAAGCAGCAAGCAGCTTGCTGTTCTATCCCCCACCATCACAGAACGTTCACTAAGTTCTCCCAGCTTATGCCTTGTTTAATTATCTGGGAGTGAACTGCTGGAATTTTACAGTGGAAATAATAGATCGTTATTTGGAAAACATGCATTTCATGTGTGTTTCGGTTCTATAGTAAATTGTGTAAACACATTGTTAAAACAGAAACTTTTTCATATTTTAGTAATAAATGTTACAAAATGTAGTCATAAACTGTAGAATGTGTGAAGCTTGAAGTCCAAAGATCAAACACTTTCACAAAAGGTTCAAGGATGATACAACAGATCCGCGGCGTAGTGGTAAGATTTGCTGGCTTGTAATCAAGGGGCCACCGGTTTAATCCCCACTGCCTCCTATATTTGCCATTTTCAGTAGTGAGCTGCTCATATTGTTAATATTATACAGTACACACATACATTTGGTTTGCGTCTGTAACAGACCATGTACATTTATAGTACTGTACTTGAAAAAGTTACTTTTTTTTCACTTTTATTCTCTCACTCACAATCCTGATACATACTAAGGGGAGCTGACGCTGTTAGTTTTTATTTGAAACTGGGAATAACTGTAGATGTGAGTAATGTTTTATTGAGAAACACTCAATAAAACTGAATAAAAAAAATAAAGTGATGGTGAGATACGAAGAAGGCAGATTTACCAGCATTTGTGTGTCAGCTTTTATCCCTCCAAATCAGAGAATGTCCAGTTCCATTGCCTCAAAACACTACTCACATCTACAGTTATTCCCAGTTTCAAATAAAAACTAACAGCGTCAGCTCCCATTAGTATGTATCGTGATCGTAAGTGACAGAATAAAAGTGAAAAAAGGTAACTTTTACAAGTACACTACTATAAATGTACACAGTCTGTTACAGACACAAACCAAATGTATGTGTGTACTGTATAATATTAACAATAAGAGCAGCTCACTACTGAAAACGGCAAATTTAGGAGGCAGTGGGGATTGAACAGGTGGCCCCTTGATTACAAGCTAGCAAATCTTGCCACTACGTCATGGAAGCTGTTGTATTGTCCTTGAACGTTTTGTGAAAGTGTTTATTTGATCTTTGGACTTCAAGCTTCACACATTCTATAGTTTATGACTACATTTTGTAACATTTATTACTAAAATATGAAAAAGATTGTGTGTTAACAATGTGTTTACACAATTTACTGTAGAAACGAAACACACATGAAATGCATGTTTTCCAAATAACGATCTAATATTTCCACTCTAAAACTCCAGCAGTTCACTCCCAGATAATTAAACAAGGCATAAGCTGGGAGAACTTAGTGAACGTTTTGCGAAGGTGACCAGTAGTCAGATGTGGTCACAACCACAGCAACAAATTTTGAAAGAAGTGATAATTTTTCCAATGTAACACCTCCATTACTTTGGGTCCATCTCTCCTGCCTTGGGTAGTTCTAGCCTAGGTTCTTATGTAAATTAGATGACATCTCCGGTAAGAATAGTATACAGTCATAATAATGCATAATAATTTACTTTCAACAAAAAAGATAACAGTGGTATGTCTTTCATTTCCTAGGAACATCTGAGTACTGGGGTGTTTTCTGAACAAAGAGTTTTAGTGAAGCAGTATTTAGTTGTATGAAATTAAATCAAATATGAAAACCTGGCTGTGCAAAATTTTGGGTACCCTTATAGTTTTGCTGATTTGAATGCCTGTAACTGCTCAATACTGATTACTTGCAACACCAAATTGGTTGGATTAGCTCGTTAAACCTTGATCTTCATAGACAGGTGTGTCCAATTATGAGAAAAGGTATTTAAGGTTGTCAATTGCAAGTTGTGCTTCCCTCTGACTCTCCTCTGAAGAGTGACAGCATGGGATCCTCAAAGCAACTCTCAAAAGATCTGAAAACAAAGATTGTTCAGTATCATGGTTTAGAGGAAGACTGCAAAAAGCTATTTCAGAGGTTTAAACTGTCAGTTTCAACTGTAAGGAATGTAATCAGGAAATGGAAGGCCACAGGCACAGTTGCTGCTAAACCCAGGTCTGGCAGGCCAAGAAAAATACAGGAGCGGCATATGCGCAGGATTGTGAGAATGGTTACAGACAACCCACAGATCACCTCCAAAGACCTGCAAGAACATCTTGCTGCAGATGGTGTATCTGTACATGGTTCTACAATTCAGCGCAATTTGCACAAAGAACATCTATATGGCAGGGTGATGAGAAAGAAGCCCTTTCTGCACTCACGCCAAAACCAGAGTCGCTTGTATGCAAATGCTCATTTAGACAAGCCAGATTCATTTTGGAACAAAGTGCTTTGGACTGATGAGACAAAAATTGAGTTATTTGGTCATAACAAAAAGAGCTTTTCATGGAGGAAGAACAACACCACATTCCAAGAAAACACCTGGTACCTACTGTCAAATTTGGTGGAGGTTCCATCATGCTGTGGGGCTGTATGGCTAGTTCAAGGACGAATATGAATTCAACCCAATATCAACAAATTCTTCAGGATAATGTTCAAGCATCAGTCAAAAAGTTGAAGTTACACAGGGGTTGGATATTCCAACAAGACAATGACCCAAAACACAGTTCGAAATCTACAAAGGCATTAATGCAGAGGGAGAAGTACAGTGTTCTGGAATGGCCATCACAGTCCCCTGTATTGAATATTATCGAAACTCTATGAGATGATTTGAAGCAGGCTGTCCTTGCTCAGCAGCCATCAAATTTATCTGAACTGGAGAAATTTTGTATGGATGAATGGTCAAAAATACCTCTGTCCAGAATCCAGACACTCATCAAAGGCTATAGGAGGCATCTAGAGGCTGTTTTATTTGCAAAAGGAGGCTCAACTAAGTATTGATGTAATATCTCTGTTGGGGTGCCCAAATTTACGCCACACCTATCTAATTTTGTTATGATGCATATTGTATTTTTTCTGTTAATTCAATAAACTTAATGTGACTGCCAAAATACTACTGTTTCCATAAGGCATGTCATATATTAAAAGGAGGTTGCTACTTTGAAAGCTCAGCCAATGATAAACAAAAATCCAAAGATTTAAGAGGGGTTCCCAAACGTTTTCATATGACTGTACTTTCTACTCATGGTTATTGTCTAGAGTAGTACTAGTACTTACCACAATTTTACAATGAGGTTTAGAATTTGAAAATTTGGCCCAACTTGAATTTTCTTCATTATTAAAGATAATTATATATTATATAGTATGAAAGATCACAAAGAGAGGTTTGTGGATTTCCAAAGACGTATTTTTTAATATGGAAGAGGGTTTAGAGTATATGTCACACAGTGGTTAAGGAAGAAATAGGTATTGTCAGATGTTTTTTGAAAAAAAAAATTAGATAAAAACCCAATAAGATTTGAAAGAAATAGTTCATCTTGAAGACAGAGAGAAAGGTCTGAATCTGTGTCATAACTGCTGAATTTTTTAAGAATATTACTTTGTTTTATTGCTTATATTTTGTATTTAATCTTTTTGTGCCTTAATATGTAAGCTAAACTAACTGTTGTTATAGTTCTGTCTTTGTCTTAAGCTTTATGATCTTAGCCTCGGAAAGTCTTTCTCCCGTGGGGTGACTGGGATCTTTTCCTGAATAAGATCAAACACAATTGTGTAGGATACGACAGTAGCTTCCACCTGCAGCTAATCACTTCACTACACATGTACTTCGTGAGCATACCTGTGTCGATCAAACAGAGGAAGTTCTGCAGGCTACTTGTGACTATACGCTGTAGGAAGATAAGTAAATAAATCAAGGTAAATAACATTCGATCTGGCTTTTATATAAGTAACATATAAATGTTTTTATATAAAGACCATCACAAAACATAATTACAAACTGGACTTTGCACGATACCTTGGCGAGCTCTGTAAGCCATGCCGTTTCATTGAAGGACAGGTGTGGGCCAGACTGACTGGCAGGATTATTCAGAACCTCTTGCAGCATCCAAACGGTGTCATTTAGTGCCTTTACGCTTGATGCAGCTGCGTTGTTCTTATATGTGAGTGGACGTTTCTTGTGGGGAGGGCTTCTGTTCTCTTTCTCAGATGTAGAACCCTCATCCTCATCTAAGTTCACCTCAGTTATAGCATGTTTTTATTTGAAAACAGCAGTGTTAGATCAGGAGGAGCGTGAATGCGACTGAGAGAATAAAATTGAATTAAAAAAAAAAAATGCTATCCTTTACATGTATCATACATTTACACCGGCTGTTACAGACTTGAATCAAATGTATGTTTTTATTGTATAATAGTAACAATAAGAGCAGGTGACTACTCAAAACATTTATTTTGGGAAGCACCAAGTCTTGAACCAGTGACCTCTTGACTATGAGTCAGCAGTTCTTACTATTGTACTTACCATTGACAGATAAGTACAGTAACCCGATTTGTATTTTTCGGTTTTAATGTTGAATAAAAGTGCACTTGTTTTGTTATACTTGTAACTTTTCCAAAAGTGCTTATTTGTTTTAGTAATTACTTGTCATGAGATTAATCTCATTTTGTTCTTGGGTAACCTTTGGTGACTTACTCTTTCTTTTCTTCACTCTCACAGGCTGGCAGTGGAATTCCCCCCAGTGTTTCTCAGTCAGTAAATCCAAAGCAGTTCTGTCGTCAGAGGACAACTCGTGCCAGCCTCAGAGACCTTATTTTTTGCATGGAGCAGGAAAAACCAATGAGACATTCATTAGCATTGTATCGTGCCTTTCTTAAATAGAAATTGCACTGAAATTGCCCATTCCTTAGGAAGCTAATACACCTTACTGCACTCTTCTAAAATTTAGGTTAAATAAAAGAGGGATGGAGAGAAATCTGAATTTGCACAAGCTGTTTTTTCCACCTTTTTTTGTTTTCAGTGTGTGCATATATTTTCCACAATGAAGAGTGGATTGTGTACATTTGTATTTACTGTATATTATGGAGAAATTAACATATTATAGTACATTTTTCTTCCTAGTTCTCTTGCCGTTCATTTTATGTTTCAATGTATTCACATGTTGTTTTATTTTTAGCGTTGCAAATTCTTCATATCTCAGACTAATTTTGACCCAGTTGTTGAATTCATCACATGAGCAGCAGGAGTGTGAAAAAATCCCATAAGAAGTACAAGCTTGCTTTATTAACATTAGAATGCCAATGGTAATTTAAAATAATAAGATATGTGATTTTGTTTATCTTTCTTATGGATTCTTTGACATTTTTTCTAAAAGCATTTTTCAAAATATGTAAGGGTAACTTATTTATTTATGCATTATATTTTTGAGTACAGTAATATCAATAAAATATAGGATATGATTAGAATTCAAATTGGTTATCAGCTATTGAAAAATTTAATAAAGCATATTCACCTAATAAAAACTTTGGGTTTAAACTATTCAATTTAAACAACTTCTTGCTTTTATATTATTCTGATACACATTTTTGTTACGTATATGAGAGATTTACATATGAAGCCATAACAAAAATGGCCTGTTCTCTGTATTTTTAAAGATCCTGCATTCATCTTGAAACAAAACTGAGGGTAAAATGCAAATCTGAAATAATGTATAACATGTTTTCATTTGTAAAAAGTCACTGTTACATTTAAATTACACGGAAAAAAAGTTTAGCTTGTAGTAATAATTTTGTTACTCTCAATTCAAAATTTTGTTTTGATTATTTAAGGCAATGGTCATTATAATGGCAATGATAAAAAGTACCAATAGCTTTAATGTTGTAAAAAGGCTGCAGGTGAATTGTTCCTTTGTAAATGGTTTCTTTACCGTGCTAGTCACATTTCAGTTCTATTTACTAAAACTACATTTAAGCAACACTTATGAGAAATCTGCTTTCATGTCAGGTAATTTGGGAGTAGCATTAACAGATATGGTTGTACTGTTACACTTTGTATTTTTATTTCATAAAATGGGAAGTATGCTTCTGCCATTTTTTGTTTATTTACAAGATGTACAAATTTGGAGAGGTAATTTTTATTAAACTGACATTGAGCTTCTCCTGAATGCTTTTCAATTTTATTTGCATAATTATGTCATTGGCATTCATTGAGCATCAAATACAAATACCAGATGTGAGAGTGGGCAAAAAAGAAAAAAAGACTGTTGCGCTTATCCACTAATGCATTGATACTAAGAAGTCAGGATTTAAAGTACAAGGTTGTCAGTTCAATCCCAGACCAACCCATGCTCCTATTGTCAAAAATACATGTAAGCAACTGTAATGTGTTTTGGTTTCCTAAGGCTAATGAGTAAAGGCCAGATATTTAATTAGAGATGATGATAATGAACAAGTACAACTCCTTAGCATTTTCTTCCCATAAGAAATGTTTCTTGATATCTGTTTGAGTACTCTTAAGCTGCTCAGCTTTGTTCCCCATCCCAAACACATGGAGGTTATTGTAAGTCAATTGGTGATTCTAAATTTGCCCAGTTTGACTGTATGAGAGTCAGTGGCCAACCTGTGATGTACTGATGCAAAACTTCCTAGAACAATTTCCAAATTAAAGAAAGGGAGGTTGGGGTGGTTGTCAGTAGTTAAAGGGCACACACAATCCGAGGTTTTAACTAAACCTGTCTAAATTAGAGTAGCATGATCTTGACATGTGAAAGGAAAGGAAAGTACATGGAGAAGACTCTGCTATGTTTCAGCTAGGTTGTGTTCCCTGGCTTGTGTTTGTTTTTCTTTTCTGTGTCTTCTATGTTTATTGTTCATGACCACACGCATATACGAACAAGCTAGTTTCCCTTTCGGTTTGTGCGCGCCGATGATTTCCGCACGTGTTGCATTGTTCTTGGTCAGACGTGCCACATGCGTGCCTGCCTTGCCTGTTGTTAAAACAGAAACTTTTTCATATTTTAGTAATAAATGTTATAAAATGTAGTCATAAACTGTAGAATGTGTGAAGCTTGAAGTCCAAAGATCAAATAAACACTTTCACAAAGGGTTCAAGGATGATACAACAGCTTCCGCGGCATAGTGGTAAGATTTGCTGGCTTGTAATCAAGGGGCCACCGGTTCAATCCCCACTGCCTCCTATATTTGCCGTTTTCAGTAGTGAGCGGCTCTTATTGTTAATATTATACAGTACACACACACATTTGGTTTGCTGGTACATACGTGCCGATTACTGTATTTAAGCACGTGTTGACCCGCTCCCTGTTCATTGTTCTCAGTCAGACGTGCATGCTTTACCAATCAGCTTCAGTCACACTTTAAACATCACAGTTTATTTGAGAAATTCCAGTCTGGTTTCTGCACTGGTCATAGTATAGAAACGGCAATAATCAAGTGTTGTAAACAACATTCTAATATCCTCTGATGAAGGAAACTCCACTGTAATTATGGTAGACTTAAGCACAGCATTTGACACCATTGACCATTCTATTTCACTGCACAGGCTAGAAAATGATGTTGGGCTTACAGGCACTGTACTTACTTGGTTTAGTTCTTATTTACCAAATCGATTCGAATACATACAGAAATGTGCTGACAGTACTCCATCATTATACACAGAAGCGAGATATGGTGTCCCGCAGGGCTCAGTACTGGGACCTTTACTGTTTTTACTTTACATACTTCCACTGGGATCAATCATTAGAAAACAATGTTAATTTTCACTCGTATGCACATGGCACCCAGTTATACCTTTCCTTTAGATTAAACGATTCTCCAATGTTGTCATTAATTAGTTGTGTTAGTGAATTAAAGGAGTGGATGGATAAGAAATCCCTATCTTTAAAAACCGCTAAAACAGAGATATTAATTATTGGCGGTAATGATGCTGATCACAACAATATTTTGACAACATTTAACTCTTTTAGAATTACCATTAATTTTACTGAATCAACCCACAATCTAGGAGTTATCTTTGACTCTAGCATTTAATTTAAAGCGCACATGACATAGTTGTCCAAATCATGTTTCTTCCATCTTAAAAATGTTGGGAAATTAAGGCACTTTCTAAATAAACAGGATTCTGAGAAATTAATGCATACACTTATTTCTAGTAGGATTGACTACTGCAATGCTGTGTCCACTGGATGTTCAAATTGTTCTTTATACAGTTTTCAGTTAATCCAAAATGCTGTTGCGAGAATTGTTACAAGAACAAGAAAATACGAACACATAACTCCAGTTCTTAAATCCTTACACTGGTCCCCGGTTAAGTTTAGAGCAGATTTCAAAATCCTCCTTTTAACATATAAAGCCTTAAATGGCCAAGATCCAGCTTACTTATCTGAACTTATGATGACTTATAAACCAGAGTGCACATTAAGATTTCAAGATGCCGGTCTGCTTATGATTCCAAGGATTAATAAAATAACCGTGGGAGGTTGAGGTTTTAGTTACAAGGCCCCCTAAACTTTGGAATGGTCTGCCTGCTACTACTGTATAAGAGATGCCCCTTCGGTCTCAGCTTTCAAATGCAGGCTGAAGACTCACTACTTCAATTTAGCATATCCTGACTAGAGCTGCTGATTAACTGCACAGACTACATCACTGTTGTAGGTTATTAGTGCTAAAACATAAGTAATATGGTAATTATAATTTGTTACTAACCCTCACCTATACTGTTTCTCTTCTCTGTACTCAAATATGTCACTTGGTGCCACTGCCCACCTGCCAAGTTATTTTGCCTAAGGAAAAGTCATCTCTGATGAAGGATCGCAGGAATCATCTGGTAGAGGGGTCCTTTCATCGGATTGGCTGGCTCAGCGCTGTCTCAGCTGTGGAATGGCCAATAGGGGGAGGCAGCTTGATGGCTGACATCTCCAGGACTCTATAAACAAATCCAAATCATATGTGATATCATAATAAAGTATCTATCTATCTATCTATCTATACTGTTAAATTCTGTTCTGTACTTTTTTCTATTTTACTATTATATTGTATTGAAGATTACTTGTGTTTCGTTCTGTGTATTGTATTGACCCCCTTCTTTTTGACACCCACTGCATGCCCAACCTACCTGGAAAGAGGTCTCTCTATGAACTGCCTTTCCCAAGGTTTTTTCCATTTTTTCCCTACTAGAGTTTTTGTTTTTTGTTTTTGAGCTATACAAAAATAAATTGTATATGTGTAGTATTTGTTATCCATTGCTACTTGTGTTTTGTGGGTAGCACCTCAAGAAATGGGGTCACCTGCACACCTTGGCTGAAGGACCACCTTCAGCCTATATATATTTTAAAGCTGAGGAGTGGTTGTTTCTGTCATTAATTCATTCAAATAGAAAATTTGCAAATTGTGAGTATTGATTTTCTGGATATTATGCTTCAGTTTGTGGTTTTTGAATGCTGCATTTCTTATTGGGTCTTATTTGCAGTGGATTGTCTATTTAGGCAAATCAATTTTGTTCTCTTTCGTTTATTATAAATATCATTTTTTGAAAAGATTTAGTTTTTAGACTTGTCATTCTAGCCAGAGGTTTCTTAACAGCTCCTTTACCTTACAGTTTATTTTACATTTTTGACATTTCGGATATTTTTGAATTTTAAAAGTCACCAGGTTGTTTCCCCATTTTTGGGGCCAGTATATGCTAAAACTTAACAGTAGAGTTTGGGGTCAGGATAAAATTTTCATTCCTTTTAAATATGCAAGAGCAATATCGTTTAAGGCCTGATTTTTATTACTTAATCTTCCTGCTATCACCATATTCTTACATTTTAAGTAATATTTTATGTGTTTTTTTTAATATTCTGTTCTGCAGTTGGCTGCACGGTGGTGCAGTGGGTAGCGCTGCTGCCTCGCAGCACTCCCTGTGTCTGCGTGGGTTTCCTCTGGGTGCTCCGATTTCCTCCTACAGTACAAGACATGCAGGTTAGGTGCACTGGCGATCCTAAATTGTCCCTAGTGCGTGCTTAGTGTGTGTGTGTGCGCCCTGTGGTGGGTTGGCAACCTGCCCGGGGTTTGTTTCCTGCCTCGTGCCCGGTGTTGGCTGGGATTGGCTTCAGCAGACCCCCATGACCCTGTAGTTGGGATATAGAGGGTTGGATAATTGATGAATGGATTCTGCATTTGCTCTGTTGTGGGTATGATTTTAACCTGCATCCAGCCCTGCAACCAGGTCCTCCAACTTGCAGGGAAAAGTTGGGAGTTGGTGTCAGGATTAGCACTCCAGGTGCTGTAAAAAAAACTTCACTCAGTTTCATTCCATTCAAACTAGTGTGGTTCTAAAGTGTCACCCATTGCACATCTGCACTTGGTCCCAATTTGGGATCCTGAGATTTATTATGTGTGCGGCAACATACTGCATCAGTGCCCCTAACCTCTCTATTTTATCCAATATAGAAACTAACACTGGGCAATTGAGCAATTTTCTCCTTGATTCAAAACAGATGACCTCTTCCAAATATATAATTAATTTTTCTCCCACTAATTGGTTTGTTTCCTAATATCAACTTATTCAGTCAGTTTTGGAAGGCTGTTGACAGCATTTTGCTATTGTGCTGAAATTATATGGCAGACAGCCATTTGTCATATAACATTTGTGTTCCAGCGGTACATATTACATTAGTAATTCCTACACAAAGAAAATGTAGTTTTAAAGGTCAGGGTTTCTTTTTGTATTATTGATGTTTTTAGTCCTGTATGTTGAAAATTTTTGTTTAATATTGTATTGCTTGTTTAAACCTGTGCGGCATGCTTCAGGTAAATAAATGTACACAGTAGATGTCTTATGATATAAACTCTTGTTCCATCAGATGTTCACTTGTCGAAAGTGCCTGAGACAAAAAATGATGTCCTGTGGCTTTAGAGAGACTGTCAGCATTACAGTAAAATTGGGAGCCAAGGGGGAAAATCAGTGAAGCAGACAGTTTGCTCAGGTCAGTGACACCTGAAGAGCAATGGGTTCTCTTCCATGTACCTAAATGCCAATTGCTGGGACACAAAAGGCTTGAGAGACTTTAGACCACTACAAGAAAGGTAGGCAGTAATTTTAGGCAGAAATGGGCCTAAAGAGATTTGAGACAGAAGGCAGTTTAGGTGTTCAGTGTCTAGGACTATTGTGACAGTCTGACTGAATTGCCAAATCTGAAGCTTACATGTGTACAATAATATTGATCATTTCAGTTATTCTTTTTAGTTATTTTTTTTTTATAAGCAGAACTATGTTTAAAATGGTTAATTCTTTACAATAACAAGCCATGTATTTATGTGTATGTCACACACTCTGAAAATAGGCCTTACACCATATACAGTGATCCCTCGCTATATCACGCTTTGACTTTCGCGGCTTCACTCTATCGTGATTTTTTTCTCATACACGCTTACGTCACTACGTATGCACTTTCTGAGAACTTTTATCTAAGCCCTACGATGGCTCCTAAACATGCTGCTTTTTCTAAGCCTTCTGACAATAAAACTATGCGCCGGAGGAAGATGCTTACTATCCAGGAGAAGGTGAAACTCTTGAATATGATTAAAGATGGCAATACCCTACAAAAGCCTCCTCATGCATATGAAAAGACAGCGCCAGCAACTGCCTATCAAGATGTTCTTCAGCCGCACACCCAGACACCCACTGCCTACTCCTAGTACTTCTTCACTGAAGACAACAACGCACCTGCTGAAGATACTGAACCACCTCTGAAGACTCTCCTACTGAGGTCGTGCCTTCATAGGTTAGTGGTTGTGTGCAATTAAATGTACAGTACAATAATCTACTATATAAAAGCGTTCGGGATTGTCCTTCCGTCCCGTGAGTGCAAAGCGTAGCGGTATTCCGCTTATTACAGACTTACTACTTGCGGCTTGAGGTACGAAGCGATGTGATGTGAGCAGAGTTCTGGTGCTGTCATCGTTCCCTTGCTTTTGTGCGCGATGCGCTGGAAAAAATAATTATTGTTGATGGAGTACAAATGCCTCACCACGTAGTAAATATCAGGGGAGATGGTGCTTGCTTATTCTCATCTATAGCTTATTTAGTGCATGAAACACCGTCTTTAGCGGTACAGATTCAGGCTGACATTGTATGACTTTGGACAGGCACTTGAGGGGATAAAAAAAACGTAGGTTTTCGGGAGATGTTATGAATGGGCACTTTGATGTTCTCATTCCCTACACTTACATGCCTGATGTACACATGGAGCGCACAAAAATTGAGGATAAAAGTCGGGTCGCCTTGAAAGGCGAGTGCGCCTAGTAATATGATATTTGGAATGTCTAATATGTCTTATTTTCTTTTATTTTGTCTAATATATTGGGTATACGAGTGTAATGGTGACTAAAGGGTGTTATTTCATGTCTAGAGGGCTCTAATAATGTTAAAAAAACGTATTTAGAAGGTCATAAACAGGTTTTCTATACTCTTAACTGTGAAAATATTCGATTTATAAATAAAGAATCCTACTTCGCGAAAATTCATTTATCACGGTAGAGTCTGGAACGGATTAACCGTGATAAACGAGGGTTCACTGTATATGTTGTCACAAAACTCACACAGAGTCATAGAAAGGTTTGGGGCAGCCTCCCATATAATTTGGCTTCCTGGCTGCAACAGTTGTTTTTCAAATGAATACTGCACTGATGTGCACACAACCGAGTCCAAGACAAAACTGATGGACTAGGGAAAAGGTGTAGGTTTTTAAAGGGAAAGACAGGAAATAAGATCATAGGGATCGGGTTCATGGTCTTCAGTCATTGGTTCGAGTCCAGACATGACATCAAAGTGGCCGGGGCTGGCAAGGTCTTATTCCATTGGATTGGTCCCGGAAGTGACATCAAGAGAGCCAGGTGGGATCTCCCATTAATGGTCTACAGGAAAGGGAGAAAAAGAGTCAGTGCACTCTGCCACATCCCGGCATGCCTGGAACCGCCCCTACTCAAGCCCTTTAGCTGCCTCCCATGCGCACGTGTGTGACAATGTGTATAAATATATATGTGTATATGTGTGTTTGTATATATCTATTACATGAAAAAATCTTCGGTCGAGACATGATCATCTTGGAGAGACACTTTTAAGTCCCGTGAGACTTCTTGCACATCATGCCCTACTTACAATTTCTTGGAGACACTAACATCTCATGAGACAAGGAAGTGAGACAAAAGGACAGCTGCTGTCTAGGCTTTTAAATGATTGTTGTGTAGCGCGACATGCAGATCACGCAGCACAGCAGCAGCTGCTGTACAGGTTTTTAAATGATCGACGCACAGTACGACATGCAGATCACGCAGCTTGGTAGCAGCAGTTGTTGTACAGGCTTTTAAATGATTGACGCGCGGTGTGACATGCAGATTACGCAGCACGGCAGCAGCTGCTGTACATGCTTTTAATTGATCGACAAAAGCGTGACATGCAGATAAGGCAGCAGCTGATCCGTCTTTAGAGTGTGTGCAAACCCGCCCAGCAAAATGTGGGCGGCAGATACGCGAAGTGGCTACCGTGAAGTACGTCCCAGGGGAGAAGGGGTGGTTGTGGGGTAGGCAAGTGAAGCGAGTAGGGGGCACAGCACCTGTATTATCATAGTATTTCCCTCTACTTACCCTTAACTTGTTTTCCCTCAAGGGTAAGTGTACTTGTCAAGTTTGTTATCGGGTTGGTCTACTGTTGCACTTTAAGATGAAAACACACATACTTAGCAATACGCATACACACAAACCCTGACCACAACATTACCCCATGAATAACACGCACACGCTGATTAACCTTTAGCACTTTAAAATACACAAGTGCTTAAGTAATAACACAGCCTTTCACTCAGCACTTCAAGAGACTTATTATTGGCACGAACAACATACGATGTTTTAATGATATCTCAGACCTAAATATTACTTTTGGTCTACAAGAATACATTTAAACATACAAAGGCTCAGCACTGTTGACTATATGCCATTTATCAGCCAAGAATACCTTATTTTACGTATTGTTCCCTACTATTGAGTGGAGCTCTCACTTGCAACCTTAATAAACCTTGCAGCACAGAGGTAATGGCAAATCTCTGGCTGCACCAGGTGATCAAGAAATCTAACTTATTATTTCAATCACTCTATAGTCATTAAGACAAAGCATAGAAAGTTAAAAGCAGCATGGTATTTATTACAAGAATAATAATAATAATCCCACTGGAACAAAGAATAATAGGAAATAGGTACTGATAGGAAAGTCTGGATATATATAGTCTTTAGAAAAAGCTTATGAAAAAAAGTTACAGATGACAAGGATGAATGTCCCAGGGCAGCATTTGATTTAGCAATCGATGTTCATGAAAATGCTGTTAAATGACGATCAGATGAAAACTGGTCACACGTGTCTTTGTTTTCTCCTCTGACGTCGCTCTTCCGTCATATCGCTGTTTCTCTTCTTCCTCTGATGTTGCTTTCAAATGAGGCATATTTATTATAAAGTTTCATGCCGTGGTTTCACAACACATGAATGTTCTTTGCACCTGATTGGCTGGCTGTCAATATGATGGATGAATTTTGCTTAAACTCTTTAATCTATCTTTTCCCAGACTGTAAACCAAATTATTGTCCCAGATTTCCATCCATAAAGTAATCAATATCCTGAGGCATCGGCTCAGTCTTCCTTTCCCAGGCTGTAAAACCATTTTAGCACAATGCTGTGAACAACTGCTATAAAAGTGAGGTGTTAAGGAAGAGGATATGACTTTTTATTTTAATACCTCCTACATCTGAATTCATCTTTTTATCAAAATATATTAATAAAAAATATAGAGAATAATTTGTAGATTTTATACACCATAACAGCCCCCTAGTGTGTGTGGGTATGTATATATTGTAACAAAAAGGCGCTATATAGGCACCTGACCCGACATAGAGGCACGTCTAAAACCAACAAGATTTTTATTTTTCTTCACCCGTGGGCACACGTCTTCCCCGTGACCCACAGGCAATACACAGTCCCAAGCAGCAATCACAACAGCACCAAACACTCTTCTCCTTTACCACCACTCCTCCACAAGTGTAGTCCTCCTCCTCCCGACCCTGGCTCCTCGAGTGGTGGTGGCTGGGCCCTTTTATAGCCCACCCGGAAGCATTTCAGGTGATTAACCACCTGGTCCTAATTGCACTTCCGGGTGGGGCTGAAGACTCGTCCAGCCGGGGTGTTGGAAGCAGGCAGCCACCCCGGGCCCCAACCAAGCTGTGGAGGACTCCATCTCCCATGGAGCCCTGCGGGTGGTTGGGGAATTACCGTCGGCCAGGGAGGCTGCCACCAAGCATCCCGGGGGAGGTATTGGACTGCCCATGGCAGCTTCCCCGGAACGTAAGCAGCAGGGGCGTCCCTGCCGGGTATGGGACCCGGCTATCCTTCACAATATATATATGTATGTATGTGTATGTATGTATGTGTGTGTATATATATATATATATATATATATATATATATATATATATATATATATATATATATATATATAATGTGTGTGTGTGTGTTTATATATATGTATACCAGGAAGTGCTGCTGGAAGGTTGTCATCACCCGCCTGGAGCACATCCGGGTGGGAATAAAAGGGCCACCCTCATACAATCGAGGAGGACACTGGCATCCAAGGACTGAGAGAGAGAGAAGCATTATTGTGGTGATTAATTAGCTGTGTGCATTGTGTGGTGTTCACGACTATAACCTGAGTTTATTAATGATAAATAAACGTGTAATTTTATAAAGATGTGGTTTCTGACTGGTGGTGTCCAGGCAAATCTCACAATATATATATATGTATGTGTGTATATATATATATATATATATATATATATATATATATATACACATACATACAGTGATACCTTGAGATACAAGTTTAATTCGTTCCGTGACCGAGCTTGTAAGTCAAAGTGCTCGTATGTCAAATCAGTTTTCCCCATTGAAATTCATTAAAATGAGATTAATTCGTGCCAGCCCCCCAAAAAAAACAATTTTTTCTTAAATGATGTCAACATAAGAAAAATGTATTTATAATGAACAAATATTGTATACAAACAAAATAAAAGAGAATCTAAAGAAAAAACAGATGTTGGCGAAGCTGATTAGCGTATTGTAATGTTTTTTTCTTTCACTTCACTTTTGCTTAACTTAATTTTCTTCTTCAGTAGTTTTTTTCTTTTTTGCCACAATTTCGTTACTTTCATTCTCCAGGCGTTTCATTAGAAACCTATCCAAGGAGCTTTGTTTAATCCTCCCCTTTAGAATGCCGCTGCACAACCAGTTGCAGTTTTTTCAGGGTTTCTTTTCAGTCAAGTGTTAGGCAAGTGTCATTACATAGCGCCGCTGCAAGACCAGTTGTAACTTTTTCAGAGTGTTTCTTTTCTTTTAAGTTCGAAACTTTTTCCCACATTGCAAACACTTCCTTTATCTCACTTTAAGAGAGAACCTCCTCTGCGATACCAATCTCCTGCAGAACCTTCGTATGTTGCCGCGTCTGTAGTTCCGTCAACTCCTCCGTCATCAATTCTTTGGAATGTGTGGTGACAAGCTCTTTGATGGCTTGTATTTCGAATTTTGGCTCGTAACTCAAGGCAAAAAATCAACCCAGTAATGGCTTGTATCTCAAAAAACTCATACATTGGGGCAGTCGTATCTCAAGGTCACATGTGCGAGTTGGGGGCAGTCAAGGAGCCCAAAGGTGAGTGAAACATCGTGAGACAAAGGGTTATCACGTGATGCTTACCTTAATCTCTCTTCACCTACAGAAAATTTGAAGAAAAATAAGAAGGCTCACTTCCGGGTTCAAAATGGCCGACACAACATCACTTCCGGTTCACTCTGATGACGTCACTTCCGGTTCTATCAATCCATTGCTCCTGTCCAATCCTGATGACGTTGGTTCTGTTTCCCCGCCTCCAATCGTCACTTCCTGCCAACCATTTCCTGTCCCATAATCCATTCTGCTATATAAACACCATCTTGTCTGCAGTTGATCATTCATTTTGTACTGAAAAGTCTTATGAATCAACCTTTTCTATCATTTGTCTGGACGACAATATACAGGGACAAACCCCAAACCTTTATTTTGTGTGGAAAATATTTTCTTGTGGAAGCATCTTATCACAATATATATACTGTAGGGAGGCTGCCTCGCTGTTAGGAGACCTGGGTTCACTCCCCGGGTCCTCCCTGCGTGGAGTTTGCATGTTCTCCCTGTGTCTGCGTGAGTTTCCTCCCACAGTCCAAAGACATGCAGGTTAGGTGCATTGGCGATTCTAAATTGTTCCTAGTGTGTGCTTGGTGTGGGGGTGGATGTGTGTGCGCCCTGTGGTGGGCTGGCGCCCTGCCCAGGGTTTGTTTCCTGCCTTGCGCCCTGTGTTGGCTGGGATTGGCTCCAGCAGAGAACAGTGACCCTGTAGTTAGGATATATTGGGTTGGATAATTGATGGATGGATATATACTGTATATAGTAAAAACCAACCCTGATACAGACAGGCATTGGACACAGTTATAATAGCACATATGATTTATTTTTCTTTTCCCTTGTGGGAAACGCCTTCCCTGGCAAGCTTTGTCTCTCTCCTCCTGAGTCTGGCTCCCCGAATAATGTCTGCTGGCTCCTTTTATATGTTACCCAGAAGTCCTCCAGGTGCTTGATGACCTACTTCCGGCAGCATTTCTGGGTGTGATGAAAGGATTGCTGCAGCACCCCCAGATCCCAACAGGGCTGTATAAACTTCATCTCCCTTGAAGCCCTGCAGCAGTCCGAGGCACCACTGCAACCTATAGGGGCTACCATCTAGCGTCCTGGGGGAGGTGCTGTTCTGCCCATGCTTGTTCCCCCGGTCCTTTCAGCGAAGAGCCATCCTACCCAGGCAAGGACCCTGGCCATCTGTGACTATATATACAGTGCATCCGGAAAGTATTCACAGCGCATCACTTTTTACACATTTTGTTATGTTACAGCCTTATTCCAAAATGGATTAAATTCATTTTTTTCCTCAGAATTCTACACACAACACCCCATAATGACAAAGTGAAAAAAGTTTACTTGAGGTTTTTGCAAATTTATTAAAAATAAAAAAACTGAGAAATCACAAGTATTCACAGCCTTTGCTCAGTACTTTGTCGATGCACCTTTGGCAGCAATTACAGCCTCAAGTCTTTTTGAATATGATGCCACAAGCTTGACACACCTATCCTTGGCCAGTTTTGCCCATTCCTCTTTGCAGAACCTCTCAAGCTCCATCAGGTTGGATGGGAAGTGTCGGTGCACAGCCATTTTAAGATCTCTCCAGAGATGTTCAATCGAATTCATGTCTGGGCTCTGGCTGGGCCACTCAAGGACATTCACAGAGTTGTCCTGAAGCCGCTCCTTTGATATCTTGGCTGTGTGCTTAGGGTCGTTGTCCTGCTGAAAGAAGAACTGTCGCCCCAGTCTGAGGTCAAGAGCGCTCTGGAGCAGGTTTTAATCCAGGATGTCTCTGTACATTGCTGCAGTCATTGTTCAGTTCCTGCCACTGAAAAACATCCCCACAGCATGATGCTGCCACCACCTTTAGAATGCCGCTGCACAACCAGTTGCAGTTTTTTCAGGGTTTCTTTTCAGTCAAGTGTTAGGCAAGTGTCATTACATAGCGCCGCTGCAAGACCAGTTGTAACTTTTTCAGAGTGTTTCTTTTCTTTTAAGTTCGAAACTTTTTCCCACATTGCAAACACTTCCTTTATCTCACTTTAAGAGAGAACCTCCTCTGCGATACCAATCTCCTGCAGAACCTTCGTATGAGCACCATGCTTCACTGTAGGGATGGTATTGGCCTGGTGATGAGCCATGCATGGTTTCCTCCAAATTTGATGCCTGGCATTCACACCAAAGAGTTCAATCTTTGTCTCATCAAACCAGAGAATTTTGTTTGTCATGGTCTGAGAGTCCTTCAGGTGCCTTTTGGCAAACTCTAGGCGGGCTGCCATGTGCCTTTTGTTAAGGAGTGGCTTCCGTCTGACCACTCTATCAAACAGGCCTGATTGGTGGATTTCTGCAGAGATGGTTGTCCTCACCAGGAGGAGAACAGCCAAGATATGACATATCCTATGACCAGAACTCGTGTAATGTGACATTGGCTTAACTCGCATCCATGGGTCTCCACTCATTGCATATCTTGGGGATTTTTCCCCTATGGACCCTTGCTTATTAGGATCCATAGGAATTGTCATTTTTAATAAATGTTATAAATGTAAAAGTCACACAAAGCCTTATTTCAGTCTTCAGCCCAAACATGGCTGGCTGCAAGATCTATACTGAATATAAAAAAACGATGAGTCTGCATTGCCAGGGTCATCACCATGCCGTAACCTGCTCTATGTATTTTATATGCCGAAAATGAATCAAAAGAGCTGAACATTAAGGAGCAACATGAAAGATAAAACAAATCTAACAGTTGAGAATCATTTGGTGTGATGGCACTGACCATGAAATATTAACTGAATGAGCTGGAGCTATTGACTGACAAGAGCAAGTGCTGTTTAAAGGCTGCTTTAGAAGGCCCAGGAATTGTTTGTAGGCTGACGCAGCCTCATGCCCAGGCATCTCTTCACAGCTAGTGAATAAACACAACCCTGTATGTCAAAGAGTGCATTTTTTCACATCTGGTTTTCAAGTTTTCCATGGAGCTCATCTCAGACAGATGTTGTTGTTTTACTGAATGCTTTGTGGATTTGTGTAATTTGACAGTAATTCTACCTTTAGGAAAATGGCTAGAATGTGTCCGCTTTACTTCAAAGTGCTGTGGTTGCCTAATGAAATGTAAAACTCTAAATGAAGTGGCACAGCCACAGTAGTTTGTACGTTCTCCCTTCCATATCCCAAAGATATTTGTGTTACCTTAATTCCTGGCCTTAAACTAACCCTGTGTTAGAGTGGGTATAAGGATTGATGCCCCATCCAGCGTTGGGGCCTGCTTTACACTGACAGTGCTGGACCCCCTGACATGGCTGTTTCCTGGCATAATCAAGCTAAATAACTGCTTGGAACCTTGGGGCCCCTTAACTCACACACAAAAGGGGTTGAAGAGCGCTCCAAGGTAGATAAGCTGCATAGCCCTGCCTGTTCCCCTGAGCTGGAAAGTGTGGGCACACAAAATGGATGGAAAGCTTCTGCTGCCAGCATGCATTACATTATGTAATAATTAGACATCCATCCAGGTTTTGATCCTGCTTGTCTCATGACAGGACAAACTGAACTGGAGCCTATCACTGGATTTACTTATTTGGTGCCAGTTTCTATTTGCTAATTGATCTTACTGTAGCATGCATGTAATGGAATGAAAAGAGTCTTTGGAAACCACCACCCAGTCACAGAGAGAACATGGCAACTTCTCACAGACTGTGACTGAACAGACATATCAACCCAAGCTATAAGATTCACGAGGTAGAAACATTAACTAAATGTGCCTGTCATTATTAACAGTTCTTATGATTAAACCTTTAAATAGTTTGTGGTTATTCTTCCTGTGACTTGGCCTAAATAGGGTCACAGTTGGTGTTTATTTTGGGCACTCCCTTCATACACTGCCACAAAGTTAAAACCAGATGGCACTGCTATCAACTCATTCCTAACCAATTTCTTTATCCGAAAACACGATCTTAGCGCATGCTCTCTGACTTCCAAAAATGATGATGTTACACTTTGTGATTGTATCTCTTCCAGTCCAAAACTGACATCTGCCTATGCCGTTAGACAGCAGCATTCCTGCCTTTTAGCTAAAGTGGAGAATCTAGTTGGATTTTCACTACAGCTTAGACATTGCTTTCTGAGTGGTGCACATCATTATGGACTAACTAACTACTTAGTAACTTATTCCAGAGAACTGTAGACACCTGGAATAAGTTATCAAGCAGTGTGGTAGACATGTGGACTTTAAGGACCTCCAAAATTTGACTTGAAGATATTTTGGAGGAGTTATATGGATAGTACTGGTGAGCCTTGTTGGCTAATTGGCTTGTTCTTATCCAAATCTCTCTAATGTTCGAACCACTAAAGTAGAAGTAACATCACTTCTAGTACCCTTTAGGAACCCAATCCATGTCATGCACACAAACTAAATCTGGTCATTTTGACGTCAATCCAGATGGAACTGGAGTACCCAATGAATTATTCAGAAGGAGTGTGTAAGGAAACACACCTGGGCACTCTGGAATACTTATGGCAATATGCCTTTGCCCCACTGAGACTGTAAACTACCAAGTCTTATAACTTTTCTTTGTTTTTAGTTGTTCCGGTGTATATTTGAGAAGGGTATGTTGTTTGTGATAATATAATAGTATTTATTAATCTTCAGTAAAAAGCCAAATTTCCCCCTGTGTTCTATCTATCTGTCTATCCAGGGAACACCCCTACAGTTGTGGAGAGAAGATAAACGCTTTGCACAATGTGGCTTAAAGTGTGATGCAGCAGCAATAACTTCTGGTTCACCATGAAGTTTACATTGTGAAGACTAATCAGAACGTGCAAAAACTGTACAGTTCAGGGTTTGGTGCTATGAAAATAAATGTGCTGTGTTCTTAGTATCCCCAGTTTTTGCATATTTTACAAAATGAATGGCCTTAGAACTTTAGACAAAATGCATTATTACAGATAGGAGGCCTGTATAAACACAAAATGTGGCTGTTAAATCATTACTTTCTTTATTCAAAGAACAAAGTTATCCAACACCCTTGTTGCCCTTGTGAAGAAGTAATCGTCAACATAGTTTTAACACTTGGGTGCAGCACCTTTAGCAATAATAATCACAACTACTGTAAATGCTTCCTGTAATTTGCAGTCAGTATTTCCATTCACTGCTGAGGAATTTCATCCCATTCTTCTTTACAGAATTACTTTAATTCAGCCACATTGCTAATTTCAAGTCCTGCCACAGCATCTCTATTCGGATCAGTACAGGTGTTCAACTTGGCCACTTGAAAGCTTTACATTGTGTTTACAGACAAATGGTTGGATATTCTCCTTAAGAATACTCGGGTACTAAAGTCCAGAATTCTTGGTTCTTCTGGTAATGGCAAGTCTTTCAGGTCCTGAGGCAGCAAAGCATCTCCACATAATCACACTACCACCCCTGTGCATGATGCTCTTACTGTCAAACGCTACATTAGCTTTACTTTTTATCATCAAAAAAGTTGTACTTTTAACTCATCAATCCATAGAATACTATTCCAGAAGGTGTGGGGTGTTTCTTTGCAAATGTGAGATGGGCCCTAATGTTAGACATGGATAGCTGACGATTCCACCTTCCTACTGTCCCATGAATCCTATTTTTACTCGGTCATCCATTAATACTGACATTAACTGAGACTAGAGAGGCCTGCAGTTCTTTGGATGTTCTTCTGAGATCCTCAGTGACTTCTTGAATGAGTTGTTCCTGTACCTTGGGGTGGAAGATTACTTACTGATTCTTATCTTCTCCATTTGAAGATAGTTACTCTCAGTGTGGTACAATGGAGTTTCAGAGCCTTAGAAGTGGTGTTGTAACCCTATCATGATTGGTTAATTTCATCATCTTTTTCTCTTCATCTTACAGATTAAATTAGATTGGATTTTGTTTGTTCCCAAGGGAAAAAGTAGTACTCTTTTTATATAGCACCTTTCCCATGCACAAAGTCCTTCACAAAAACTTTAATTTATGTTACACGCTTCCTCAGTTTGTTTGCTCAGTTGATTTCATACAAGGGACGCTATTGGCGGATGGCTTAGAAGCTACCCAATCAGAGCATGTATTACATATTAACTAAAACTCCTCAATGCTATAAGATATGCTTCCCGCGCGGAGCTTGATTGTTTGCTTGTCTCTGCCTCTCTCTCACCCTCTCTGACATTCTCTGCGCCTGACAGAGGGGCTGTGAGCAGAGGGGCTGTTTGCCTAGTGGATACGGACGCTCCTCTAAGAAATGCCGCTTTATCGCGGTGCTTCCAAAAGCACACTTATTGATTTTTTGATGGTTTGCTTTAATCTCGCTCTCTCTCTCTCTGACGTTCTCTGCGCCTGACGGAGGAGATGTGAGCAGAGGGGCTGTTTGCACAGAGGCTGTTTGCTTAGAAGATACTGACGCTCCTCTAAAAAATGCCTCCGCAAACTTAAAAGCACACATATTGATTTTTTGATTGTTTGCTTTTCTTTGCGAGCGCTCTCTCTCTCTCTCTGAAATTCTCTGCTCCTGAAGAGAAGAAGATCTATTTGCATTCTTTTAATTGTGAGAAAGAACTGCCATCTCAGTCTTGTCATGGAGCACAGTTTAAACTTTTGACTAAAGGGTGTTATTTCATGTCTAGAGGGCTCTAATAATGTTAACAGTGTGGGAGAGTTTATAAGGGCTTAAAATATATAAAAATAACCATACAAACATATGGTTTCTACTTCGCGGATTTTCATCTATCGCGGGGGGTTCTGGAATGCAACCCCCGCGATCGAGGAGGGATTACTGTAAATGAAAAGTGTTGTTTGGTGAAAGGAAAACACTGCATTCCAGCATAAGAACCTTATCCCATCTGTGAAACATGGTGGTGGTAGTATTGTGGTTTGGGCCTGTTTTGCTGCATCTGGGCCAGGAAGGCTTGCCTTCATTGATGGAACAATGAATTCTGAATTATATCAGAGAATTCTAAAGGAAAATGTCAGGACATCTGTCCATGAACTGAATCTCAAGAGAAGGTGGGTCATGCAGCAAGACAATGACCCTAAGCAAACAAGTCGTTCTACCAAAGAATGGTTAAAGAAGAATAAAGTTAATGTTTTGGAATGGCCAAGTCCTGACCTTAATCTAATCAAAATGTTGTGGATGGAGCAGTCAATGTGAGGAAACCCACCAACATCCCAGAATTGAAGCTGTTCTGTACAGAGGTATGGGCTAAAATTCCTCCAAGCCGGTGTGCAGGAATGATCAAAAGTTACCGGAAACGTTTAGTTGCATTTTTTGCTGCAAAGGGGGGTCACACCAGATACTGAAAGCAAAGGATCACATACTTTTGCCACTCACAAATATGTAATATTCGATCATTTTCCTTAATAAATAAATGACCAAGTATAATATTTTTGCCTCATTTGTTTAACTGGTTTCCCTTTATCTACTTTTAGGACCTGAGTGAAAATCTGATGATGTTTTAGGTCGTATTTATGCAGAAATATAGAAACTTCTAAAGGGTTACCAAACTTTCAAGCACAACTGTAAATCAATGTTGTTGCTGTCTAGAGCCAGAGCCTATCCAGCAGCATTGGGAGCACAATACGTCCAGCTTGGAGTATCCACTTAACTGACGCACAAGTCTTTGGTATTTAAAGGAAATCCTACAAGATGTGGGATGAATGTACAGATTCCTTACAAGGTCTAGAATTATAAAGCACTAATCCCTGTGCCAGCTTAATAAACGCTCAAAAAATGAACATATTATTGTATGACTACAGCCCTTGAGGATATCAGCTCATCTTCAGTACAGTACAGCTTGTCCTGATGACGGCTGGTGTGGCAACAGGTTAATCAGAATACAAAGCCAAATATGCACAACCAGAAATACCAGATGGTAAACTATGGGAATCCTTTTATTTTAACCATGAAAGATTACACATTTGGGAGAAATTGACTCAATGCCTCAGTACAATTTTAATTAAATGTAAAATTTAGGTAAGAAAAATAATTTATCATCACACCACCCTAATATATTTCAGGGTAAAGAAACAATTCCATGGGCATTTGGTACCCATTTCCAGATAGGGTGCCAGTCTGCTTTAGCACAGACAGCTTAGCTACTTGTCTTTGGGTTGTTAAAAACAAGCATGGGGAAAGCTTACAAACTCCACACAGATTGGTAGTCCATATCTATGAATCTGTTTCACAGAAGAAATAACAATGGTCAAAACCAAATTAGAACATAACTGTCTTTATGTGCCAAATGTAATGCAGCAGCATATCTTTATAGCACTCTTCTCTGAGTAAAGGCAGTGTTTACCTGAATTCCCAGCAAAAGAGCAGTAACAAAAATAATTAGACTATACATATAGTACATACCGAAATGGAGAACCTTATAAATGATATCCCTGACAACACTGTATGTGCCTTTTTGTGAACATTCTCTGCAAGAATCTTAGAAGTTTAAAACAAGTGGTGGGTTGGTCGAAGCTGTGTGACGCCATCACTCTAATTCAAGTTTGAATAGTAAAGGACAGGCCTAAAGACTGGGGCCGCGCAGCCGCAAAGCTTCCTCTTGGTAGCGCCATGCAAGGCAGCTTCGAGGGACACCCACAGATCGCAAAGGCTATCGTTCAGTGAATTTCCTCCTCTGTTCCCTCGTATACAATCAACCGCCCGATCCCCGGCGCTGACACCCTTTGCCTATCCCATGAGTTGAACGGAGCAGAAGTCACTGCTTTGGCACGTCTGACGGAGCAGTAGCTGTGTGGCCTGTCTAGTCTTGTTCCTGTAAAGAAAAAGAAAAAAAGCCACGTACAGCTGATCACTGCCGCATTATTAAAGTGGGTGTTTATATAAAGACTAATCGTTAGTTCACAAATTAGATGAAATAAAAATGCAAGACTTGTACACTCCTTCTAATCTTCGGGACCTCCGAGCTCAATAAACTCTCCAATGTAACTCACTTTTATCATTGTTATTCCAGCCTTTGGAGGAGATGATGTATTCAGTTCCACTAATGCTGCGCTGCAGCCGGCGGCGAGTGAATAGTTTAACATACGTGATGTCCGCCTGCGGCAAATGCAGAGTAGAATGCGCCTCGGGAAGTCCGCTCGGACCAATAATGCATTTATGATTTTGTTTTGAAACGTTTCTAAAGGTTTCTATTGTATTCCGTTTTGCCTAGAACTATGTCTGTCCTTCACATTGCATTAACCCCTGGCTTATCATTCCGTGATGGATAGTTGTTCTTTAAAAGGCCAGTCGACAAATCAATACTCCTGCAAACGGATTTTTCTTTCTTTCTTTCTCCTATACTGTACGATTATGATAAATTCAGGCTAAAGTCTTGCACGCAATCTCTGTAGCCCTATTTCATCAGATTGCCCCTCGCTTCAAAGACTTTCACACTGCGATTTCATAAATATAAAGTTAATGCGGGTCACTGCAGCTCATTTCTTGTAGGTTTAATTTGCAGTTACAACGTGAAATAAAAAAAGAGAAAGGGCAAACGTGTCCGCTACGGTCCTGTGTTACAGCACTGACTGACGCAGTGCAATGTGATATTTAACTCAAGCAGCTTCTTAATTATTCTAAAGCGAACATAATAACAGTAATAAAATAGCGCTGCGCAGTGCTTGCCAGCGCAGGCTCAATGGGTTCTTGATATTTACATTGTTGTTTCAGGTAGCTCTTTTTATTTAAGGCCTCCTCATTCGACCCCATTTTTCCAGGGATTTTTAATCTCAAACTTCACTCTTATTATAATCTTAATTAAACCTGAGAAACGCAGAGACCAGTGGTTGCCGCCTCAGACAAACTGGTCTGAGATTCACTCAGACTAACCGAGGAGGCGGGCTCTTGTGTTCGCACGAGAGTTGTGAGCCAATGAGCGCCCACGCCCAAGTAGAACGCTTAGAATGCAATCACGAAGAACTAGGAAGGCGGGTGTTTTGGACTGCGCGAACGGAAGGAACGCTTTTCGTCGTACAGCACGTGGAAACCGTTCGTCCAGGTATCGGCTCAATTTGAGCAGCATGCCATTGCCACTGAGAATGCGGTGGGCTTGTGATACTTTGGAAATTTGATTTGTCTCATGTAAGTTGATTCCTAGTCAGGTAATGTGACATCTTCAAGACGATGACATCCTACAAGTGTACCCATCAAGTTTGTAGTGGTATGTTGTGCTGCTGGCTTGCCGCACTAGTGGGATATCGTTACAGGCTCCCCTGAATCTGACACTAAATCGGCTTGTTTCATTAATGGATTAACACCGAATACGGCTGCTGACTCAACAACAGAGGCACCCACCGGCTGATGCAACATGTCAGCTCCATTACAGTAAGGAAAAAAAACATCATAGTGCAAAACACTCTGTGAGCAGTAAGGGAGAGCACAGACATTTTGTGTCATGGCACCAGAGTTCACAGGACAGGCTTAAGCTCCATATTCAGATACTAACATTTCCACTACTACTTATTCGGTTCCAGCCAGCTTATGCAACTTGTGCAAACCAGTTACTTATTCAATATTAACAGCAGGGCATATGCTTTTGCTAAATTGCAGCTGAGCCTTGCACTGCCCAAAGGAATTTCATGGGTCAAATTGTCTGGCAAAGCTGGCAGACTTTCATATCTAATGAATGGAACTATGATGTTTAATGTGCGGTATATGATATTAAAAGTTGTTGTGCCATCCTAATTATTACAGTATTTAGACAAGATATATGCCTTTGTGAAATTGCAGTTGAGTTTTGCATGGCCCAACAAGGCTACATGGGTCAAATGAACTGGCAAAGTTGGCATACTCCCATATCTAATGAATGGTATTAACTGTGATGTTCAATATGCACTGTAAAGAGTTATGTGGTGTTAGGCCACCAATACCAGTTGCCATTGTTTCAAGAAAAGGCCAGATGCTTTGTGGAGGTTTGCCTTGCCAAATGTGGCTACCTGAGTCAAATGTGCTGGCAAAGTTGGCGCATTCCCATATCATTAACAAGATAGTGGGTCCATCCCTGTGTGGAATGAGAGTCAGTCACAGGTAGCCCTGAATTAGCAAGTAAGCAAAATAAAAAGTTATTTCGGGCACCAGAAGAAGGTGGGCACCTCAGAGTTTGCTCTCCTAGCCTCCATGCCCTTAACGTTTTTACTGACATGCTCATTTTTAGTCAGATTTTTTTGTAATTGTTCTGATCTGCTGTTTATAAGAACAACACTTTGTTTAATATAATAAAATTATGTGATGTATCATGATAAAGAGAGTACAGCTCTCTCAGTCTGTTGGTTTAACAAACCATATTTAGACATCCTCATTGGTTCTCATTGGTCATGTGGTTTTCCACTTTTCACCCTCAGGTTAGTGACTCTGAAGAAGTCAAGTATGAGGAAGGGTGTGTGAGTGTGCACTGTGGTGGAGAGTTGTCCTGTCTAGGTTTGGTACCTACCTTATGCCTGACTGTAGCGTACTCTCTGACTCTCCATGAGCCTGACACTGGATAGGAGAGTCTGGAAAATGAACAAATATGTATAAATATTTACACCACATTCCATCTCACAGCTTCAGGTTTACAGGTACTAATTCCATTTTGGTCACTGTATGGGGGGATTTTCCCCAAGTCTGTGCTGGTTTTGTCTGAGTGTCCATATGCAAAAGATATGTAGGTTTGATGGACAGGAACTCCCAGTTCACCTGGTCTGTGTGTAGTTATGACCAGTGATTATCTGACACACCATTCAGGTTTTGTTCATGTATTGCACTTTGTGCTGTACCATTACCCTGTAATTGGAATAAGGAAGTTCAGAAAATGAATCAATGCTTTAGATAGTAGATCTAGTAAATGAGAGAAACCTAATGCGTCAACACACAGAAGTTCTACTTGCATGAAAACAGAAGGAAGCACCTACTTGACTTGACTTCTCTTTATGTGTTTTTATCATAATATAGTATACCAAAGAAACTGGCTGTCTCAAAAACATCCTGGAGTTACATGTGAAGATCAACATGCCCTCGAACAGTATGGGTCAACCATCAGCAAAAGGCTGAATAAGAATGGCTTTCAGGAAAGACAAGCCATACACTTCAAAGAGAACAGCACTCATGTCATTGACTTCCACCGGATGTTCGCACCCTTTTGTACTCTTGTGTTGTAGGGTTTAGTGGTCATAAAGACTTAGAGGGGAATTCGGACAGATGAGATGCTGGTGCCATAGTTTATGGGAGAATTTAATTATGTAACTTTTTTTTTTAAAAGGTGAATACATCTTTAAAGTCAGTGAAATAAACCACTTCAACATGTGCTTCCATCTCTCCCTGCATAGGAAAACACCAACATTTGGAGGTGAGTTCACAGTATCAGTTCTGTTTGTCACTGGTGATAAAGATTACAGCTTAGTGTTGCCCATTAGCATTTAAATTACATTTAATATACTGTGTCTCCTTATGGGGTAAGTGTAGTAAATATCTGATATTTTTCAGGTAAGGAAGATAGAAATGTCAAGGTACGGTAGTTCCACTCACTACTTATGGCACCAGAGAGGGGTGATATTGCATGTTGATTAGCACAGGCAAGTTAGAATTTCACTGTACTCAGTGCACCTCGTAATACAATACAATACCGTTTATTTTTGTATAACCCAAAATCACACAGGAAGTGCCGCAATGGGCTTTAACAGGCCCTGCCTCTTGACAGCCCCCCAGCCTTGACTCTCTGAGAAGAGAAGGAAAAACTCCCAAAAAACCTTTAGGGAAAATGGAAGAAACCTTGGGAAAGGCAGTTCAAAGAGAGACCCCTTTCCAGGTAGGTTGGGCGTGCAGTGGGTGTCAAAAGAAGGGGGTCAATACAATACAAAAAATAGAACAAATCCTCAATACAGCATAATAATAAACATTTTAGAAGTACGGAGCAGAATTTAACAGTAGATGATATCACATAATAAGATTTGGATATTTTTAGAGTCCTGGAGACCTCATCCATCAAGCTGCCTCCCCATTTGGCCATTCCACGGCTGAAACGTTGCTCGCTCGGCCAGCCAATCCGATGAAAGGACCCCTTTTTCCCATGATTCCTGTGATCCTCCATCAGGGATGACTTTACCACAGGCAGGCAAACAACTTGTCAGGTGGGCCGTGGCACCAATTGCCACATTTGAGTATCGAATAACAACAACCTCTTTAACTTAAGGGTTAGGAATGGAATGTTCATCACTCACAAATAGTTCAGGAGATAAAAAGAAGAGTGGCTAAAGCTTCAAAGTCAAAAAAAAAAAGGAACAACAAACCCTAATGGGTGTTTTATTTCAGTGTTCTGTGAAGTCCCAGTGGCTTTTAGCTTTACCAGTGTTCTTAGTCCATTGCCTAATTTTTTCCACCTACTTGTTTTGAGCATGGAATCAAATTCAACTGAAGCCAGAGAAGTCAGGATTGTTCACAAGGAAAAAAATAACCTTGGATGTGAATGCCAGTGTATTGCAGGATGCCATCTCATATACTTGTTAAGAAATGCTACTTTCTCAAATTTGCACACTTTTTAAGATGTTTTTGGAAATCGTAGAAGTTGGAGAAGACACACACAGACATCGGAAGATGTGCAAACTACTCACACAGTGACCAGGCTAGGGAAGTGCCTGTTAGTCACCTGAGGGTTGTCCCACTTTATGAAGGTGTAGGTTCAAAGTGCCTCCTCTGCCAGCTTGTTGGTAATAATGATTTGGACTTCTTGATCCTGATACTTATCCCACGCTTTCCCACAAATAACTTGTTTTTTTGGCTTGTATTGGTACTCTAAGTTTTAGTGAATGTCGGGAATTTATATAGAATGTGGGAGCAAGATTGATTCTGTGGTTCGTCAGGCGTGTGTTCTTACTCCTACTCTGTTCAATGCTTGTATGGACTGGGTTTTGGGCAAGGTCGTGGGGTCCAGCAGCTGTGGGGCATCTGTTGGTAAAGAAAGATTCACGGATCTTGACTTTGCTGACGATGCGGTGATCTTCGCAGAGTCAATGAGGCTCTGATCGGGGCTCTCGAGAGACTGAGCAAGGAGCCCGAGTGTCTGGGCTTGTGAGTGTCCGGGATAAAAACCAAGATCCAGGCCTTTAATGACCTCTTGGGCACAGCCATCAACAATGTGTCTGTTTGCGGAGAGAGTGTCGACCTTTTCGAGAGGTTTACTTACCTTGACAGTGACATTCATGTCTCTGGTGACTCTTTCTGTGAAGTCAGTAGATGGATTGGGAGAGCTTGGGGGGTCATGAGGTCACTGGAAAGGAGTGTGTGGCGCTCCCGATATCTATGCAAAAGGACGAAGGTCCAAGTCTTTAGAGTCCTGATGCTTCCTGTCTTGCTATATAGTTGCGAGACATGGACACTATCCAGAGACCTGTGTCTCTCTGGAAAATCCTTGGGTACTGTTGGTTTGACTTTGTGTTGAGTGAGTGGTTGCTCTTTGAGTCTGGAATGAGGCACATTACCTGGATTGTTAGGGAGCGTCAGTTACGGCACTACGGCCATGTGGCGCGTTTCCCAGAGGGTGATCCAGCTCGTAAGATCCTCATTGTTGGGGACCCGAGTGGCTGGACCAGGCCAAGGGGTTGCTCACATAACACCTGGCTGCGGCAGATAGAGGGTCATTTCTGGAGGGTGGGACTGGACCGCATGTCTGCCTGGGGGGTTGCCAACTGAGATCCCAAGTTCTTTCGTCGTGTAGTGGGTGCGGCAACGCAGTGTACCAGTGCATGCTCCCCAACTTGACTTGACTTTGGAATTTATACAACATGATTTTATAACTTTATTAAGACCAAGCATGCTGGAGTGGCACAATGATGAACACCACCGTCTCACAGTTCCATTGTCTTGAGTTCTGATCCTCATCAGGTCATGGTCATGTTTGTATGGGGCTATCTCTGGGTCCTCTGGGTTAGACTCTGAATGGAGCTGACTGGCTAGTCTGAGTTGGCTTCCACCCACCCTGTGATGTGAACTTCAACCAGGGTTGTTTTTTTCTCTCATTCCCTACTGCTGGGATAGGGTGTCTTGACCTTTATACCTGGATTAAGTGGGTTTAGAAAAAGGATGGGTGAATTTTCTGTCATTATTGATTAATATAAATTGGTTGTATAGTAAAATAATTCTTTTGAAAAGGTAAAAATAATGTTAATGACAGAAAATATTATTGTTATCGTCAGTGTCCCAGCCATCTTTGGATACCCAGGTTAATCTGTTTAATGATTATCCCCATACTTTAGGATATAACAAGGAGCACATTTATAAATTAATTCTGCAAAACCATGAATTTGATGCATTGTGTAATCTTTATATTCACAAATTTTTTATTATATATTTGTTGCTTGCAATGACTTTTAGTGCAATCTGGCATTCTTCAAATATCATTTTTTTCTTTCTTGTAATGTCTAGACCACCATTGCCATTCTGAACAATAAATGATAAATGAAGAAAAAAATTGATTGGAAGATAATGTGATTTTTAAACAGATGTGTAGCTGTGAAATATTTGAACCCCCTCCGCTGTATTTTCTTTAGGCCATTATTTTTTATTTGTGTCACGTTGCTTTATCTCAGGCTAACTGCCTGAAGTGATTAATTTCTATAATAGTCTAAATTAGAAAGATCGACTGGGCCCAAAGGATAAACTAGGACGCCCTTTTAACATAAAAGGCACTGACTTATTTCTAGAGGAAGAATTTATACAAACGTGGGTGCTTTCAGGAGTAAAAGGAATGACCGAGCTGAATGATGGCAGCAGTTCTCTTTGAGCAAGAAAATCCTCAGTCGGCGGTTACTGCGTTGGAGGGGCTCTGTTGAATTTGCTCGGAGGACACAGAATGGTTGCCAGCAAAATATTTTTGAGCAATTCTTGTTCTTCTTAGGCTGCATCAGAGAGGCACTTCAGGCAGACTTGTCTGAGTGACCCTTAACTTATTTATCATGACATTGGTCCTGGTAGGAGAAATGTCTCCTTGGCTGTAAATCTCTTGCATAATTTATATCAGGCTCACTTGATTCATAGGAAACCACAGGGAAAGTGCTGGACCTTAAATGACTTTATCAAGCTGTTTTCAAGCAAATGAGCACCTAAATATTTAGAACATTCTAGAAATAGAGGAATTTACTAAAAGATTCAAAAGGACAATCATGCCTATTGTTATAGAAAACAATGAAAAAAATTCCATTTTTTGTTTGACTGGATTAGGGGCGGCACAGTTCTCAGCAGTCCTTTAGCATTCTGGATTAAAATCACATTACTAGTGGCTGTCAGTGTGGAGTTTGACTGTGTCTTTGCAGGGTAATCCTCTTTTCCTCCCTCATCCCTGACACGTGCACATTAGGTTATTTGTTGGATCTATCTATCTATCTATCTATCTATCTATCTATCTATCTATCTATCTATCTATCTATCTATCTATCTATCTATCTATCTATCTATCTATCTATCTATCTATCTATCTATCTATCTAAACTGGCTCCCTGTATGAGTGTGTTTGAATAAGTCCAGCAGTGGACTGGCTTCATTTCTAAGGTTGCTCTACACCCAGTGTTGCTGGAATAGACTCTGTTGGCAGCCGTGAAGTTTAATCAATATTCAGTATGTCACAATTGTCTGTTTATTCAATAAGCATTGCATTTGTAAGACTTATAAAATATTACTCTTTCACATGCAATATAGATTTCACTTTTTCTTTTTATTATTATATTAAATTGCCTGCTTTTCCTTTTTATTTGTTATACTGTATATTTTACATTGTTGCATTCTGTTTTCATTATTATGCTGTATTAGTTTGTGAAAAAGTATTTCTTGAGCTCTGCTATGAGAAATGTTGAGAAATTTGATTAATCTAATCTCTTCATTTCTAGAGATTTGTGGCAAAACATGGATTGGTGTATTTTACCAAAACAGTATTATCTTAAATTTATATAAAGTTTTCACTCACCCTGACATTTGAAAACCCCACCACCACTGGAGTACAGACACACTTGAACACTACAGCCATGGCCCTGCTTCACCGCTTTGTGACCCTCTTTAACTTTCCATGTACCTTGAGTTAAATGTATGGCTTTTCTGTGTCACACATGCATGAGTAGGGAGCATCCCAGTGACTCTGATAAGGTAAGGAGTTTGGACCCAGTATCTGGATAATGAACGGCCACTAAGAGCCTCTTTCCTTACACCTGTAGCCCAGATGATGAAACCAACTGATGTCACCTCTGGCATGGCTCCAGATTTCCTGCTTCATCTACCCTGTGGACTACTTAAAACCCAAAGCCACTGGAATTTGGCGTTCAATCCTAAACCAGATTCTGAAGAGTACAGATCTCAGTGGATTAAAAAAAAACAAAGATGCCTGTACAGTAATGCATCACAGGATGAGGATGTCCGAGATTATTCTCAAATGTTCGTTGAGCTTTTCTTTTAGTTAACTTTGCTAGCATTAAACAGGGTACCAGCTGATCTCCAGTCTTTCATAGTTTACACCTGTAGCCTTCATGTTATATTTTTGAAATTTTTCGGATTGTGTTTGTTGTAATGCTCGCTCCAAGAAACTCAAAAAAGGTCTTCAATTTTAAAAAAAACTAGGTCCCACAACTCTAAAAAGGTCCAGAAACATAAAATATGCCTAAGCAAACTGTGGTCTTCACCCTTAAAGCAAGCCAAGCTTACAAGCTCTAAATGGATAAGGGAATGATAATCACCTCTGGCCCCAAATAACACAGCAATGTTCCTTAATATAATAATTTAAGACTTCATTGAAAAAAATCAAAACATGAATATAAGATGTCAGAAAGGTTGGCCTACAAGAGGCAAATCAAACGGCTAACAAAACCAAAGTCCACAATCCAATAATCTAAAGTCCAAAAACCAAAAAATCAGAAAAGTGAACTTAGACAATTCAAAAACTGAGAGCTGACTAACATCCCGTTGAGAGTTTTGAGACAACTCGGGTCTTATACAGAGGCTGACGGCTGTCATCACAGCTGCAACTTTAGGTGTCTCTTGTCCCCTTATTTATATAAACAACAAACAAGGAAAATAACAAATTAACAGTGACAAAAAACGACCAAAACACTGAACAAAAAATGGTTACATATCAAAGAAGGGAAAGTAACAAAAATATTTTCTGGTAATCCAAAATAGATCACAGAAACAGCAAAATAAATAAATAAAGATAAAGGAAACTAAACCTGGGGAGTGAACCTTTGCGAAACTATGACAGTATTTATGGTGTTTTATTTATTTTATTGTTTTTATGTTGACGTCACCACTGCATCTCTCTGTGTTCTGTTTATTTTGGATATTTGCTACCAAATTTTTACTGTTGCATGATGGCAGACATGTTGATAGCAGCTGCCCTGCCACTTGCTGGTCATGTTGAGTCATTTTTCTCCATCTGTTTAAAATGGTGGTGTGCATCTGTTGTTGTCGTAGTGTTGGATCAACGATTAACAAAATGTTCTCATTTCACTAGAGCAGGTAAGGGAAAGAAACCAGCACTCGCAACAGACCTGTTTGGTTGAAAATCTCTTGTTCCCCGAGTTAGAATTTGCTTTGTGTTTTTTGGAGGTGTTGTCACACTTTCATGGATCTCAAACCTGTCCTCTGATGATGATTTTGCTTTGCATTTGGTGCCTCCTTTTCCTAGTATCACCAAGTATTCTAAATAAAATGATTATTTGTGTTGGGACTGGTTTTGCCTCACCATTGTGGCTTTGATGTGGTACTGTAAGCAGCCCAATGTAGGATACACACACTTTTATGCGTGTATGTGTTTTATTTTGGGTTTCAAAGAAGAATCTGTTTTTGCTTTGTATTTTGCAATTTGCCTTGAATTTTAAAAGTTTATTTTCTCTACCTTCTTGATTTTTTTTGTTTACAGGATGCTGTTGGAATGGATCACATGACCATGATGGTCATGATTGTGATGTTGCATTAAGTGACTTATAAAAATGTCAGCATTTGCAGCCTGTGCTATTCCTTGGTGGATGTAATTTTTTTTTTTTTTCTCTTTTGTGCTAATTAACTTTATTGCCAAGTCAGTACTAGCGATAGACTTTTTTAGCATTCTGGTTTTAACCTCTTTCTAGTATTTTGACTTGGGATTTTATTTTCCCTTTCGATTTACTGGTATTTGTTCTTTCACTAGATTTTTGCCATAATTTCTCATTTGTTTATCATGTCCTGGACATGTATTGCTCACAATAATTCTTGCCACTTGTATGTCCTTAACACCACACCTTTCCATAGTTCATTTCCCAGAAATAATCCTGTTCCATCTGAGCAGCAGACATTCAGTGCCTGATATGGGCTTTGTTCCCCTCAATCTTGAATTGGATTAAGCAAATCTACTGGATTAACCATTTGTTCAAGTACAGTAAATGGTACATGCTTTAGTTCTTTCCCATTCATTTTAAAGTATGAAATATTTCTAAATTACACACAGGTTTTTTGTATTTGAAGGTCAATTATTTCTTTACATAGAACATTTCATTTAGTGCAAATCTAACAATAGACATTGGCTTGATTCTCTTTAATTGGTTTGTCTTAAACTCATTAGATAAAGATAGGGTGATTATTTATAGAGCTCATGGTTCTTTGTGAGGATGAATAAAAATAAAAACTCTTCAACACAAGAGACGTAACGTGAGAGTAAATGAATGCCTGAGCACCTGTGAGTTAATAAAAGATTTCATAATATTCACATTTTTTTTAGAGACTGAAAAAGATCAGTTTATATTCCACTGTGTAAGAAGACAAATAGAAGATCCATCCATCCATTATCCAACCCGCTATATCCTAACTACGGGGTGACAGGGGTCTGCTGGAGCCAATCCCAGCCCACACAGGGTGCAAGGCAGGTAACAAACCCCGGGCAGGGTGCCAGCCCACCACAGGGCACACACACCCACACACTAGGGACAATTTAGAATCGCCAATGCACCTAACCTGCATGTCTTTGGACTGTGGGAGGAAACCCACGCAGACACGGGGAGAACATGCAGACTCCACGCAGGGAGGACCCGGGAAGTGAACCCAGGCCTCCTAACTGCAAGGCAGCAGCGCTACCCACTACGCCACCATGCCACAAATGGAAAAGAATGTTCAAATTACTGAGCAATCTCACATATTTCTGAGCAATCTCACATATTTCACATGTTAGCAAGGTAATGCTAAATTTCCAGCAGCAAATACTCCAGCAATATATGTACCGAGAAATTCCAGATGTACAAACTGGATTTATTAAAAGTAGAGGAACCAGAGATTAAATTGTTATCATATGCTGAGTATTGGAGAAACCACAAGAACTCCATAAAAACATGTATTTCTCTTTCACTGACTGCTCTAAAGCCTTTGACTGTATGAACAATAACAAGCTACTGCATGTCCTTAAAGAATTAGGGATACCAGGTCATCTCATCTGCCTCATGAGGAACATATACACAGATCAGAACACAACTGTTATAACTGAACATGGAACAACAAACCGGTTCAAGATAGGGAAAGGAGTACAACAAGGCTGTATGCTGTATCCCTACTTATTTAACTTATACAGTATGCTGAGTATATCATGCAAGGTGACGGAATGAAAATTACAACAACCTTAGATATGTGGATAGCATTGATTTAGTGAAAATGAAAGAAGAGAGTGCAAAAGCTGGCTTATAGGGCTGCAATTAATGATTATTTTGATAATCGATTAATATGGTAATTATTTTGTTAATTGATTAGTTGGATTGTAAAAAATTTAATTTGCAATTAAACACAAAATTCATGAAATGGAACTTTTCACAAAATAAACAGATTTGCATATAGTATTTTTTTTTAAATGAACTACTTTTAAAGAAAATATAGGTTTTTATATAACATTCATAATACATTGAAAATAAATAGTAATAATTATAAATAAAACACTTAGCAGCACTTCTGGCTCTGGTTGTGCAATGAACACACACACAGTTTCCTTGATAACAACAGTTTTCAATAAACTAAACACACACACACGACAATGCATTTTCAGAATCACACAAAGCACACACTTCAAAATTAAACATGTAATTTAAAGTTAACTTTTTTTTCTTCAGTTTCTGTGAAAGAGAAGGTTTACTGGCAAACCGTCATGTAAATATCTGACCACAACAATAAGAATCTGTTGCACCAGTCAGTCAGTCAGTCAGTCATTGTCCAACCCGCTATATCCTAACACAGGGTCACGGGGGTCTGTTGGAGCCAATCCTTGCCAACACACCTCGTAGAAGGTCCATAACCCATCAGCAGGACTAGTATCTGCTCCTTTAGGCAAGGAGGAACAGGATGAGCACTGCCAGAGCCCTACAAAATGACCTCCAGCAGGCCACTGATGTAAATGTCTCTGACCAAACAATCAGAAACAGACGTCATGAAGGTGGCCTGAGGGCCCAACGTCCTCTGGTGGGCCCAGTGCTCACTGCTGAGCCTGAACTCGATTGACATTTGCCATAGAATACCAGAATTGGCAGGTATGGGGGTACTTTTCAGTTAATAATAATGCATTTTTGAGCTGTTCAAGGAAATGCAGTGTGTCATTGCCCTCGTGGTGAACACCTTGACTTTGGCAGTATGTTATTTGTTTGGAGCTTTCTCCTAGGGCTATGCACATGTGAATTCCTCCTCCTTCTCCTCCTCCTCCTCCCCTTTTGGGTTTTATCCTCCTCAGTATGCCTCATGAGCATAAGGTTTTTTTTTCTGATCCCTTTTTGGACAAATGTTTTTTTCTTCTAGTGTCCCCTCATGGGTGTGTTTTGTGCATTTCACTTCATATGCCTTCCTGATAAAGGAGCAGAATGGACTCAGGCAGCAGGTGGTCTCAGCTCTCTTCTGGGTTCCTAGCTGAGATTTCCTAGGGAGTGGTGCACCAAAGTAATATAAATATAAATGGATAGTTTATCAAGTGTACACTTATATTAACAATTTAATAAAAATGTAATTACGAAGTTATTTAAATGTGTTGATGGTAAAAACCAGTTAGATCAGAAGTGTCCTTAAAATCCCTACAGAAGGACCTGGAAAGAACTCACTCATGGTGACCTACAACCCAACCCCCCCCCATCTTTAAAGCACACAATAACAGTGCTGCCAAATTTGTGACTGCGTTCAAAAACCTATTTTAATATTTCTAAGGGGAATCTTTGATAGCTGGCATGGGACTGCAAAACGTCTGCCCTTGTTTTTCCAGTTTGTCAGCATTTAACTTGCTGGTAAGCTGTTACTCCTGATCTTCCAACTGAGAGCTCACTTGACTCACCTGAGGCAGCCTTGTCTACAGGCTTCCTGGACCCACAGATCTGTGTATGCATAGGGTCTTCTGCAGACTTTGCTGGTACAGCCTCCTGAACTGTTGTCCTGCTGATTTGGCCAGTTATTTGGCTTTAACATTTTTAAATATGGGATGTCTCGTCTGTGTGTAAGCTTATTAGTCATTTTAGAGGATCATCTGGTGAATTTCTATCCTTGTTTTCCTCATAATATTTTTAAAATGAATAGTGGCCACTGACATCAGGGAATACCAGTATCATGAAGGGATATACGTGGTCTACAACAATCTTTAGGTAGGTGGTACATATGAGAGTAATATCCTCATGAATGCCAAGACCCAAGGTTTCCCAGCAGAACATTGCTTAGAGCATCACACTCTCTCTGCTGGCTTTCCTTCTTCTCATAGTGCATCCTGCTGCCATCTCTTCCCCAGGTAAACAATGTACATGCACCCAGCCCTCCACATGATCTAAAAAAAGTTGTGATTCATCAGACCAGCCCACCTTTCTCTTTTGCTCAAAGATCCGGTTCTGATGCTCACATGCCCGCTGTAGGTGTTTTCGGCGGTGGACAGGGGTCAGCATGGGCACTCTGGCTGGTCTGCGACTATGCATAAGCAGCAAGCTGAAATGCAGTGTGAGTTCTGACACCTTTCTCCCATAGTCAGCTTTAATTTGTTCAGCAATTTGTGTTACAGTAGCTCTTCATTGGAATCGGTCCAAATGAGCTAGCTAGGCTTCCCCATGAGCCTTGGGTGCCAAAGACCCTGTCGCCGGTTCACTGTTTATCATTTCTTGGACCACTTTTGGTAGGTACTAATCACTGCTTACTGGGAACCCCATTTTGGAGATGCTCTGTACCAGTCATCTAGCCATCACATCTTGGCTCTTATCAAAGTTGCTCAAACCCTTATGCTTGCCCATTTTTCCTGCTTTTAACACACCAGCTTCAAGAACTGTTCACCTGCTACCTAATATTTCTTACTCCTTCACTGGTACCATTGTAACTATATAATCAATGTTACTCTCGCTTTACCTGTCAGTCGTTTTAATGTTGTGCCTGGTATATTTAAATTTTATCACAACATTTTGGATGAGATTCTTCCTGGTCAGGGTTGAAATACAGTCTAATCATTTCAGAGTTACCACTTTTGATGTCTCAGCTTCCCATTTCTTTAGGTTCATGAAAATTTCCAGTTGACATTTTGGGAAAAACAATAGTTTGTTCTTGATTTGATAGTTGATCCACACAAAAATGAATTAAATAAAAGCTGTTTTTTTCCATGAACATAAAAGGCAAACTAAATGCATTAAGCATATATCAAATAGCTCCTTAATAGAATGTGACCACAAAAATGCCATTTCTGGCTTACTTGGTTCTTAATATGTATTTTATATTACCGAGTGAGGTGAAATGTTGCTTTACAGCTAAGCTCATTCAGGTAAAATTCTTTTATGAATTGGTTCACTGAAAGATACCTCTTAGAGGAGCTTTCACACAAAATTTCCATGGCAAGCTCCTATTTTCTTTCTGTCCCATAACACTTGAAGACAGCATTGTTCCAGCACTGGATCTTAATGTCGGTGTTGAGTGCACAGTTTTACTTTGTAAAACTGGATAAATGAGTATGGAAAATGGTTTTCTTCAGCTGCCCCTCATTAGTGCACCTACTTTATTACCTTGTCTCTCTATTATAATAAAAAAATCCTGGGATGAGACAGAACATTTTCAGACAGATACTTTCACGTCCCGTGAGACGAGACTTTGTGCCAAGTGATTTAACCATGCCCAGGGTTGGAAATAATTGATGACGAAGTAGAACGTCATACAGAATTCAAAAACGTTTGCGCGATACACATGCAGAGCAGGTTAGAGACAATGAAAGTATTAAAATTCGAAAGTTTAAAAAAAATGATAGTAAAGATCGCATTAACGCAAACAAACAGAAATTATTACTCGGTGAAATAACGGAACAGTGAAAAGAGATTGAATATATTGTTCGCATTTAAACTTTAAGTTTGAAACTTGTAGATCGTCTAATTCGTGTTGCCATCAGGGAAAAGTAGTGTTTCTTCCCAATGAAGAGGCGTATCTGCGAGAATTAAAAGATTTATTTGGTGAAAGTGAAATCCACATACACGAGCGGCAGTGGGGTTGGCGAGCAGGGGGCGAAACCCCCTAGTAATTAGACCTTATTAGAGCAGTGTAGTGTGAAGCTATTGATTAGGTATTCTTTGACACTGAAATTTGACAGACAGTTAAAGATCAGAGTGCACCAGGTGGTGAAAGCTAAACCAGTAAAAGGTTAATACTGTGCTGACTGCATTGGATGGCAGCAAAATTTAGTTAGAAAGGGAATCAGGAGATGAATCAAACCAAAAAAATGAGCAGTTGGTCATAACCCCAAAGTCAAAAAACAAATTACCAAGGCTCAATACTTGTAACAAAAATTGTAGTCAAAAAGAGATGACAGCAATTCAAAAACCAGTAAATATACAAATAACCAGAGCCAAAATTTTAATCTTATATCATAGTCAAAAAGCAGAGCTGGAATTTGTTAAATAATATTTCAAACAACAAAGGAATTAAAGTTTTAAGTTTTGGGTTGAATCCAATCAAGTACAACCAGTAAGTGCACGATGTGACTTTTATGTGTTACGTGTCGCACACTTCTATTTAACTTTTCCTAGCAATGACCTTGTCAACCATCCACAAATACTCCTCAAAATGATGGCATCCATACAAACAACAAAATGCTGTTGTGAGAGGATGCTATAGTACTCATTTTCAACATTGCTAAAAACATATCAAACCCCAAAATAAAGGTGGCCATTAGATTCCTTCACCTGTAAAACCTCTAAAACAAGGTCTAAATAATTTTCAGAGGTCAAAGTGCATTTTTAAAAAAATATGAGACTGATCATGACGAGACACCAAAAGTCAAAATGATTGTGTGACTGATTCAATATGTGAACCAAAAATCAAAGTCAAAAATTCATTACCCCGAAATATGTTACCAGAAAATGAAAATTAAGCTTTATCAAAAATTTTTTTTGAAAATATCCACACCTTTGGGCAGTAAAAAACATGTGACAGAGACTTAAATCCCATTGTGTCGATGATGTCATGTGACATGACTTTACTGAAACACAGTCTTTAGCAACAGATCATTTTACAACTACATAAAATGATGGCACCTGTTGAAAGCAGAAGTAACAATAAATTAAATGAACAAATCTTAAACAAAAATATGACCAGAAAATAAGATCAATTTTTGAATAATTTATACCATATATTCTCACGTATAAGTCGGGTCTTGAAACTCGAAAAATCAATCACAAAATCAGACCCCGACTTTTACGCTCGTTCAATAATGCGACTTACATTTTTTTTTTTTTACATCTTCTTGCCTCCTCTAATCTGCCATCAGTTTCTTAGACTCATTGAACTTTGTTGCAGCAGCACAGTTACCAATTTCTTTCGCTACTTCAGTGACATTTAATTTAAAACCAGCTTCATATTTTCTTCTGATCGAACATTTCATCGTAGATTAGGGATGCTCTTACAATAAAGCTGTATGAGGGTGTGAAATACAAAAAATACAAAACAGTGCAAACATTGCTTTGGAAATATTCAGGTATTACTGTGTGGTCATGTAGGCACGATAGTGAGAGAGAGAGAGGTTAAGAGCACACGCTGATACAGCGCATTGCTGCTCCCACATAGAATAAAAAGGCTGTGTGCTCCGGGGTTACTCTCTCAGGTGGGCGTTAGCATATTGTAATCTCTTGGACCAATAGAGTTTTCCACATTCAGCTTATACGACCAACATTATAAAATACCGGAAATTATACTGTAAAATCAACTCCTGACTTATCTGCGAGAGAACTTATCCACGAGTATATATGGTAGTTCAAAACCATTATACGAGGTGTGGCAGAAAAGTAATGAGACTGGCAACACTGCAAGCGATCTGGCAACGCTGCGCTGTTGTCCTTGATAGAGCACGTGTATCAGTACCCTCCCATAGCTCAGTGCGAGTTTCAACTCCTTCCGTTAACTACGTGATTTTTGTGACTGCTATTAGCGAAGTTGTGTTTTTGGTTGTGCGTCACGCAAAATGGAACAGCGGAATTTGGAGCATTAAATTTTGTGTTAAGCTTGGAGGATTTGGAATTTCAAGGGTCATTCGCGTGAGACCAGACATTGCAGACAAATGGATGCTCCATCATGACAGCGCCCCATGTCACACTGCCCTCTCCATAACAGAATTTTTGACATCAAAAGGCATTCCTGTGGTTCCCCAGCCCCCATATTCACCTGACCTCAGTCCGTGTGACTGTTTCCTTTTTCCTAAACTGAAAAATGTCCTCAAAGGACGTCATTTTGGGACTGTAGAAAACATCCAAAAGAGTGTAACGGACATGCTGAAGACCATACCGGTTGAAGACTTCCAGCGCTGCTACCAACAGTGGGAATAACGTCTCTATCGGTGTGTAGCTGCCCAAGAGAACTACTTTGAAGGGGATAACATTGATGTTTGAAAAAAATAAAAACTTTGGTAAATAAAAAATCAGTTTCATTACTTTTCTGCCACACCTCGTAAACAGTTATTAGGTTGCTCAGAAAAATTTACAACGCTAAGAAAAAAACATTAACTATTGTAACAGAAATACCCTGTCTGCCCTTATTGGGGATAGTAGTCTCTGAGAAACCAGGTTAACACACGTACTGTACATTTCTCCATGAGTAACATGGTTATGTGGCCAGGTAAGTACCACAATGAAAATTAAATCTGAAAATTATTTAGACCTTGTTTTAGAGGTTTTAAAGGTGAAGGAATCTAATGGTCACCTTTATTTTGGGGTTTGATATGTTTTTAGCAATGTTGAAAATGAGTACTGTAGCATCCTCTCACAACAGCATTTTGTTGTTTGTATGGATGCCATCATTTTGAGGAGTATTTGTGGATGGTTGACAAGGACATTGCTAGGAAAAGTTAAATAGAAGTGTGCGACACGTAACACATAAAAGTCACCTCGTGCACTTACTGGTTGTACCCAGTTGCACTGAAGGATTTCGTAGGCTCTGCACGTCCATTGCACTCTGTTAGCCTGCACATGTCTTTGCTTTGCACACGCATTCAGGCATCACAGGTGGAAAACAGTGGCAGAATCCACAAAGATAAATTTCCTGAGGCAAATACTCAAGTGATCACATTATTCCTGCTCATGGTTGAAACAGTCTTTCTCAATATTTCGGAATTTGGTAAATTTATGTTGATGAACTGAACAAAACATACTGATTTCAGCAGCACAGTCTCAGGACACACAGTCTTAATGCTTGATTTTGGATTTACTGTGGCCATTGATGATGTTTAAACTTTTTTAGTGCATTTTTTTGACATTGGAACATTTTGCCAATAGAACTCCACAAGTGGACGTGCCCATGTGAACAGGAGATTTAAAGAAACCAGGTTTCTGCTTTAAAACCTGGTTACACCCCTTACCTGGATTTGTGTATGCATGTAATCACACTCAGTAAATACAACTTTCTCTTTCTCATTCTTTGCCTAATTGTTTACAGAACATGGAAGAACATAGAGGGAAAAAATCTGACATGACCACCATTTGACTTTCTCCATATTTCATTTTAATTAAATTTTTCTATTAGACTGATGCTGTCATCCAAGACGACTTACAATATTTGTGTTACAATGAATTTCTTTTATTTTTCCATTTGAAGCACAGGTAGGTGAAGTCACTTGAAAATGGTCACATAGTAGTGGGATCTGAATCCACATCATCAGTACAGTACAGTCACAGAGTGAATTCACCAAAATAATGTATATACAAGATGCAGTAACACTACTGCATGTGAAACTTTTGAAATTAAAGTGTGAGCTTTGGCGTGATTTTAAAATTTCCGAAAGCATTTCTATTAAACTCCTAAATGCAAATGCCACATTGTGTGAAGGTCTGAGCAGTAGTTTGGCTGTTTTTTGTGTCGGCTTTAAAAAGTTAGAGCTTTGAAAGCTTGAGGTTGAGTAGATGGAGTAGAGCTTTGAGTTACAATAGCGACAGACGCACAAAGACACAGGTACATGGACACACATCTTTCTAATACTCGTTGTTTTAGGGCTATTAAAATATGAGGGACGTTCAAAAAGTTTCTGCACTTTCGTATTTTCATTGGAAACAGTGAAGGCAGGAGGAGTAGTAATTGGGCATTTGGTACGATGCTGGGAAAACTGCATCGCAAAGGAAGGTGACTATGTAGAAAAGCAGTGTAATTTGTTTTTGAAATTCTTAATAAATAGACTAAAGTACAGAAACTTTTTGAATGTCCCTCATATGTTTGCAGTCGAAAAACCCAAAATTGATGTTTTTATGAAAATAATGCTTGTGATATATATGAAATATATGAAAAATGGAAAAAGTATAACAAGGTATCTAAACTGCTCTTGAGATACTCAGACCCCTCCTCAGTTTTGTCTTTTATAAATAATCATTAAATAAATAATCATTAAGTGCATCAGCTTGTAACCCATTGGCATCTGTATGCTTTGCCAGATTTTGTGAATCCCATAAATGTTGTAGTATTTTACAAAGCAAAGATGGACAGACTAAAAGAAATCATTAAAAGTCTACATGTAGTGCATGTAATTATACCGTATGTTAACTGGACGTTTTCATGTTTTTCATTAGTTTAATTATTCTATAATATAAAAACTAATCACCAGACTATGGTAATGAGGACAGAGATGGGTGATACATGAACACCACACACAACCTTAAACTAATGGCCATATTTATTGTCTTAAATCACACATTCAATTACGAACTTCACTGGACTCTGTACACGTGACAATGATGACCTTATAATGACCCTATAATCATCCTCTGGCTGTATTTACTCACTTATATGCCTACTGGATGAGCTTGTACTCTCACTGATACTAGGTGGGTGATCTTGAGTAATTCTCCAGGCAATTCTCTCACTGATGCTATCTCTGTTATAAAAGAATGCTGAGCGTGAAAGGACCCCTATACAAACCTATAATATTAGAATATTAAGCTAATTTTTGTGAGAGCAGGCCATTCTGGCCAACAAGCTCATCCTTCCTATCCACTTACATTGTCCAAAATAACATCACGAAGAGGTCTGAAGATCTTTCTCTCCACTGCACTAAGTGGTAATTTTTTGCATGAGTCTATGGTTCTTTGCATGAAGAAAACCTTTTTAACATTTTTGCAAAATATGCCCTTAGCAGGTTTCCAAACATGTCCCCATGTTCTTGTTGCAGAACCTATTTTAAATTAACTCTTGGGATCTACTGTACTAATTAATTTGAAACATTTCAGTTATGTCACCCTCTTAATCTCTGCTTGCTCAGAATGAAAAAGTGTGTCTCTCCTCATAACTTTTAGCCCTGGAATCAGCCTAGTCAGTCTTCTCTAGACCATTTCTTGTGCTGATATGCCCTTTTTTGTAATATGGAGACCAAAATACACAAGTACCTTATATAACTCAAGTATAACCTCTCTTGACTTGTACTCCACACATCATGCTATATAACTCAAAACCCGATTAGCTTTCCATCGCTTCTGTTCACCATCTGGATGTAGATAGAAGTGACGTGTCTACTATGACTCCTAGGTCCTTGTCGCAAGTGGCATTTTTCAAATTGCCCTCCCATTGTGCACTCAAATCTGATATTTCTACTTCCTGTGTCTAATGCCTTACATTTACTTACATTATATTTCATCTGCCTTAGATCTACCCAAGCCTGTATGTTGTCCAAGTCCCTCTGGCACTTTAGCTGATTCTTCGTCATCTGCTCTTCCACATATTTTGGCATCATCTACAAATTCAACTAGGTTACTGCTCATGTTCTTGTACAGACCATATACAGCATTACATACCGGCACAGTAAAGTCAAGGCCTTAGGCAGGTTTGTTGGCCTTTCATTTCAGGTGTAGTAGAGCTGAAGGGTCTCCAGGGGGCACTGTACTCCAGCAACTCACCAGCAAGGTGGCCTTTTGAAGACGTTAGTGTGAGTTATTTGAGTTGTGTGTGAATTGTTTGACACCTGACGCCCTTCCTAATTATTCCACTACACAAATTGTCAGTCCCTCTTAGGGCTTTATTTTGTGTTCTGTTGTATCCTTTCATCTTTTGACTGTCTTTGTGTGTATTTGCATTGTAATATTTAATTTTAACTTATAAATGCTTTCCACTTTCTACTCACCAGTGTGTTAGCATCTCCCTCTTGGTCATAAAAGGCGTGTGACATGTTTCCACATTGTTGCAGTGGCCCTCAAAGATTATTTGGGTGCAGAAGCAGGTGGGTCTTCTTAACGGTCACCAACAGTTCCTGTAAAATGTCAAATTGGCTGCAGTAGTAGCATTGTTACGTGTAAAGAGCACATTAAAATTATTTCTTAAATTCTGACCGTCATGCAATTCTGATGTGCGTTGTTAAGGTTTTCTTTTTTGTTTCCCTGTAATTGCAGAATTTGTGCTTACCCTAAAGTATATCCTCTGTTATTATCCTCCTAATATATTGTCTGACCATTGACCCATTTTCATACTCAAATTCGGCTTTGATTTGTGGGGTACAGAGTGCATTGTATGTGCCTTAGGCACAAGAAATAAGTAAGTCCTTGAATCAGAGGACATAGTCCCACATAAATACCCACAATCACTTGCAGCTTTTAGTATTTTGGTTGTGGGATAAAACTGATAAACCTAAACAAAACCCCAAAGGGATTCTGGGAGGACCTGCAGACTCTACACTTGGGCTTCCATCCCGGTCACCTGAAACTGTGAGGCAGCATCACTAACCATTGTGAATATTTCTAATCTTATATCACAGCTCCAGTTGATTCAAAACTTTGCTGCAAGAGTGCTTACACGAACCAGCAACAGTGAGCACATCACACCCATCCTGCTTTGCCTTCACTGGCTCCCTGTGTCTTGCAGGATCGAATATAAAATTCTATCAATAATCTACAAAGCTTTAAATGGCCTTGCACCAGACTCCATCAGTGACCTTCTCCATCACTATGCTCCTGTTCGCCTACTGAGATCCTCTGATTCTGGTAATCTTGTTGTGCCTCACACTAACCTGTGACCGCAGGGCCCTCAGCTCCATAGCACCCAGACTATGGAATAACATCCCGATATTAATGAGATCTTCTTTCATTCTTTTAAAAGGCAACTTAAAACTCGCCTATTTAGGAAGTCTTTTAACTTAACTTAACATTCTGCCCTTTCTTTCAGTTTACCTCTCTGTCCAGGTGCGCAGGATAATTTGCGTGTCTGTTTTATCACAAATTAGGTTATTTGTTAGGTTTTTCTTTTAGTACTGAATTTAGTATTTTACTCTGGTTTATTGTCCTTTATTCTATTTAATGCTTTGTTATCTGTTTCATTGTTCTATTCAGGAAAACATTTGTATCCAATGTTACATATACCCTGCTGGGATTTGTTCCTGCCTTGCGCCCTGTGTTGGCTGGGATTGGCTCCAGCAGACCCCCGTGACCCTGTGTTAGGATATAACAGGTTGAAAAATGACTGACTGACTGACTGACTGATTTTCATACTGTTTGCTGTTGTCTAGCTTTGACTACCACCTACTTCTATTCAAGCATAAACTTGCATGGGAAAGGCGCTATATAAATAAAATGTATTATTATTTTTATTATTATTTGGCAAATGAGAAGGAAACTGGAGTTAAACTTAAAGCGCAGGTTATGACTGGTCCTGGATTTGAACCTGAGACCCAATAGCAGCAAGTCTGCAGCACTAACCAGTGTGTCACCCAGGAAGGTGTAAAGGAATTTAATTTATTATTATGGCTGCTGAACTTGAACCCTTGACAATCTAGCCCTGAGTAATACAGCTGGGACTGGGTCCAGACCTGTTTAATGGGCTCTTACATATTTCTGTTCTTTAGCATCTTATTACATCTTTTTCCCTTATGGAGGCACTGCTCATAAATTACATCGACATTTTCAAAGCAAAAAAGGAAGAGTGAGAACTGTGAGTCAGACATATAATTTTAAAGATCAGCCAAATAATTTTCGGTTCAGCCTTTTGTCAGATTCATGCAGGGAGCGGCAAGGACCACACTGACTTCCCATCAGGCAGTGAGAGATGACATCCAGTCTCTCTGTGGCAGGAGTCATGCTGTTCCTGGGTTAGTTAAATGATTGTGCTCATTACAGTATTTAGCCTCTGGCTTATTTCAGAGCACAAAGGATGCAAGTACTGACATCTCTTAGCCTATTTCTCCTTGCTTCCATTGGGACAGCACGGCAGGAGATAAAGGTAAGCTTCTCTCAGATGGCTGCTTTCCCCAGTGTGACAAGGTCTTCTCAAATGGCCAGCTTGGTAAGCAGCTGCTAAGAAGAAGCAGGCATGTGCTTCCACAAACTATGTACTGTTTCACGGACTGTATTGAAAAGGGAAGGCCTGTTCTTGTTTCATATCATTGAACCTTTTGGAGTACACATGACATTAAAGGTTTTTTTTTACAATTAGAATTTAACAAATTGTGTGTCAGAAGGTTGAACCTCTCGATGACAATAGGGGCTGTCACCACGAATCCTCGGTCCTTGTTAGTATAATTGAATTAATGGGAATGGGCATTGTTACAAATAACAGAACTGAGGAATTATGAAAAATTCATCCATTATCAAACTCTTTTAATCCATTTGAGGATCATGGGACAGAAAAAGACATATGAAAATTTTAAAGACAAATAGAAGTGGTATTTCCAAGGAATATTCCAGTCCAAAAGGATTTTTATATGTTACCTAACCCGTGTTGTAGTGAAGGCTGAGAAAATTTTTTAATCTGATGTACTTATGCAGAATGGAGCTAACAAAGTTTATGCTTGAATAGAAGTAGGTGGTAGTCAAAGCTAGACAACAGCAAACAGTATGAAAATCAGTCAGTCATTTTCCAACCTGTTATATCCTAACACAGGGTCACGGGGGTCTGCTGGAGCCAATCCCAGCCAACACAGGGCGCAAGGCAGGAACAAATCCCAGCCCACCGCAGGACACACACACATACACACACACACACCAGTATGAAAATGTCCATGAAAAAATATCTTGTTACTTATATACTCAAAACATGCAAAATACCTGCATTTTTTTGCTAATGTTAATTCAATTCATAAAGGGAAAGTAGCCCACAACCTGAAAAACCCTTTCACATGGGGTCATGGCCATGAGTCCTGGCTTAAATTCAAAAATGGCCTTAGGTAGTGGGCTACTTTCTTTTAACCAGTGGAATTGATTTAGCAATATTTTAGTAAAACAATGCATGCATTTTGCACGCTTTGAGTATATAACTGGGTGACTTCATGTGGTTTATGCAATATGAGTAACATGAGATTTTTTTCATGGATGTTTTGATGTTGTTTGCTGTTGTCCAGCATTGGTTTCTGCCTGCTTCCATTAAAGCATAAAAATTGTTAGCTCCGTTCTGCATAAAGAGATTAAAATTAGATTATGATTAGATTAGATTACATTTTTTTCCTGGCCATTACTACAAACCACATGAGTAAGTAACATTTAAAAAAAATATCATTTTTGGATGAAGTATTTCTTTAAAGTCATCACGGTGGTGCAGCAGTTAGTGCTGCTTTCTCACAGTTCCAGCTGACTAGATTCAGTCATGTTTTCCCTGTGTCAGTGTGGGTTTTCCTCCGGTTTACATTAACTATGGGGCTTTGCCCCCTGCTGGCAAACCCCTCTGCCTGTGCTACGTGCCAGCAACGCATCTCTGCCGCTTGCGTATGTGGATTTCACTTTCATCAAACAACAAAACTTTTAATTCTTGCGGATACGCCTATTTAATGGGATGAAACACTACTTTTTCCTGATGGCAACACAAATTAGACGATGTACAAGTCACCGATTTAAAGATTAAAGCCAAACAATATCTACTTACTTCTGTCATATCACCTATGTCTATATATTCAATCTCTTTTCATTTTTACCTTTTCATCAATATCGCATTGAATTTTGATTCTGTGTTTGGAATTATATTGTTACAACGCAAAGTATAACTGCCCTTGAGTGAAAATCGTTTCTTTCTCTCTACACGAACTATGTCTGATAATAGCATTCACACTCTGACTTAAAGTTTAAATCTGAACAATATATTCAATCTCTTTTCGCTGTTCCGTTATTTCACTGAGTAATAATTTTTATTTGTTTGCGCTAATGCGATGTTTCCTAAACCATTTTTTTGAGACTTTCAAATTTTCACACTTCCGTTATCTCTAACCTGCTCTGCATGTGCATTGCGCCGTTTTTGAATTCTTTATGATGTTCTACTTTGTCATCTACTCTTTGTCTTTTATTTCCGGCCCCAGGTGTGGTTAAATCTCTTGGAACAAAGTCACATCTCGCAGGACCTGAAAGTGTCTCTCTGAGAAAGTCACGTCTTGTCTCTCTTCCCAAGATTTTTTTATTATAGTAGAGAGATGTACTCTGTGATTGCCTGGTACCCTTTCTGTCTTCTGTCTTGCACTTAGTCCTGCTGGAATGAAAATGGCCTCCCTGTGATAAGGAGGTTTGAAAATGGATAGATGGGTAAATGAATGAATAATGTAAAATGAGCCTGCATGGATTTTTCTCTGGTGAGCTGTTTTTTATTCACTCATAGAGTAGACAAACGTGGTCACATGTGTGTGTGTCCCGTACATTCAAGTGTTGTCTCCTGTTTTGCTCCCAGTGATTTTGTGTGACTCTGAAATTTAAATAAGCAGGTTTACTGAATGGATGATTAAGGTCACTAAGAGAAATAAAGCCTTATGTTTCAACCATTGATGAGGCAGAAACAACAACTAAAGCTCAACCTGCAAAGGGCAGTGATTTCCTTGCTTTTTCACAGCTTTAAGTGAGTTATCTAGCAACTGTCAATAATTTATATGTCTTCTCTAAACAATTTAGCAGCAGGAGCCCCATGAACATATAGTGCAGAAGAGGCAAGGGCAGCAGCTACTCATCCAGGACTGCCCTGAGTTCCTTCTCATGGGACGCTCCAGGTGGTACTCTCCACCAAAGCTCTGGGCACCAGGGTATCATCACTCTTTGGTGGGATTTCAGCTTAGTGGCTTTGAGATGTTAGCTTTTCACTATTGGCTTCTCACCCAAGCACATTCATTAGAACATTAGAACAACAGAACAATCTACACGAGAACAACAAAGCTCGCCAGTCCTATCCACTTATTTCTTCCAAAAAAACATCAAGTCGAGTTTTGAAAGTCCCTAACATCTTACTGTCTACCACACTACTTGGTAGCTTATTCCAAGTGTCTATCATTCTTTGTGTAAAGAAAAACTTCCTAATGTTTGTGCGAAATTTACCCTTAACAAGTTTCCAACTGTGTCCCTGTGTTCTTGATGAACTCATTTTAAAATACAAGTCTCGATCCGCTGTACTAATTCCCTTCATAATTTTAAACACTTCAAGCATGTCACCTCTTAATCTTCTTTTGTTTAAACTGTAAAGGCTCAGCTCTTTTCATCTTTCCTCATAATTCAACCCCTGTAGACCTGGAATCAGCCTAGTCGCTCTTCTCTGGACCTTTTCTAGTGCTGCTCTGTCCTTTTTGTAGCATGGAGATCAAAACTGCACACAGTACTCAAGATGAGGCCTCACCAGTGCATTATAAAGGTTGAGCATAACCTCCTTGGACTTGAACTCCACACATCATGCTATATAACCTAACATTCTGTTAGCCTTCTTAATGGCTTCTGAACACTGTTGGGAAGTCGATAGCATAGAGTACACTATGACTCCTAAATCCTTCTCATAAGGTGTATTCTCGATTTTCAGACCTCCCATTGTGTATTCAAACCTAACATTTTTACATTCTATGTGTAATACTTTACATTTACTGACATTAAATTTCATCTGCCCAAGCCTGTATGCTATCCAAGTCCTTCTGTAATGATATAACGGATTCCAAATTATCTGCTAATCCGCCTATCTTGGTATCATCTGCAAACTTAACCAGCTTGTTACTTATATCCATCCATTATCCAACCCGTTATATCCCAACTACAGGGTCACGGGGGTCTGCTGGAGCCAATCCCTGCCAACACCGGGCACAAGGCAGGAAACAAACCCCGGGCACGGCGCCAGCCCACTGCACTTGTTACTTATATTCCTATTTAAATCATTTATATATATTAAAAATAGCAGCGGCCCTAGCACTGACCCCTGTGGAACACCACTCTTAACATCGGCCAATTCTTATAAGGTTCCTCGCACCATCACCCTCTGCTTCCTGTGTTTCAGCCAATTCTGAACCCATCTAAAACATCACCCTGAACTCCCACTTCTTTTAACTTGATGCCCAACCTCTCATGTGGCACCTTATCAAATGCTTTCTGAAAGTCCAGATAAATAATATCATAAGCTCCACTTTGATCATATCCTTTTGTTGCAACCTCATAGAATTCCAGCATGTTAGTAAAACACGACCTCCCTCTTCTAAACTCATGCTGACTGTTCAGAATAACTCCTGTCCTTGCCATGTGTTGCTCAATCTTATCCTTAATAATTCCTTCCATTAATTTTTCTGTGATGCATGTTAAGCTTACTGGCCAAAGCATACCGTGTGTGTGAACCTGCAGTTCATCTTGTCATGAGCTGGATTTCTATTGTGATATGTCAGGGATGCCAGGGGCGACGACCTGGCCGGGACGCCTTGAAGGACCGGAAGTGGGCGTGCACCCATCTGGGATCACGTGGGGACCGCCATCCTGGTTGCTTTGGGGGCCACGGGTAGAGGGCTTGGAAGCCCAACCCTGTAGGTACCCGTGGTCATCGCCAGGGGGCACCCCAATGCCTTGGGACCCTAGACCTCAGCACTTCCGCCACACCAGGAGGGAAGAAGAAGAGGGACACCCGGAGAGCTTCCGGGAGAACAGCTGGCATTTCCGCCACACTGGGGCGTTTCCAGGGAGGAATGCCGGGAATCACCTGGAGCTCATCCGGGAGCATAAAAGGGGCCGTCTCCCTTCATTCAAGGCTGGAGTCGGGTGGAAGAAGGACGAAGCAGAGAAAGAGTGGAGGCGGCCCGAAGAAAGGCAAGGTGTTGTTTGGCCAGGACTTTGGGGACTTGGGGTTTTGTGTGGCACTTATAATTGTAAATATTGTATAAAATAAACGTGTGGTGGTGACTTTTAACATGTCTGCCTGTCTGTGTCTGGGCCATTGCCACAGATAACACATTCTCAGTAAAGTAAAGCCTGTCTCCTGGTGGTCTACATCCAGCTCACATTCCCTTTTAGTCAAATGCTTGGTGAATTCTGCTTCCCAGTGGTGAGATCAAATAGCAATGTCCCAGTGAATGTTCAGCTGCCACAAGCCAGTTATCCCCATGGTCATGGGTGCCAAACTATTGTAAGCATTGGGAGGGCAAAAAACCATAGGCTGCCACAAAAATAATAATAATTCAGTTTAGCAGCATTCAATAGCCTACCATAAACAACACTAACTGCTTGCATTCAGAGACTGGTCATTGGCTTTACTTAGACAAAATTTAAAATTCTCATGTTTGAGGAACCTGATTTTCAATGTGCGGTAGAGTGGAGGTTTTGAATATTGGCTTAAAGGCCTTGTAAGTTACTTTGAACTTTTTTTTCTTATTATATGCTTCTAGGCAGCAGTGAAGATCAATAGTTAATGCTTCCCTGTCGCCTGTGTATTTAATAAGCTTCGACTTATATCAATAGCCTGATCTGGCCAGCATCCCTGAGTCCTTTTTTTTCTCTCTTTTTTTTTTTGCAGACAATTTTCTTGCCTTATAACTGGAATAACTGGTTTCATCTCTGCTAACATAATCACAGAGTTTTTTCTGATAACCAATTTTAAATATAATTAATTAAAGATGAGCCAAGAGAGTTTACCATTAGGACACTGGAGTAATGGCTGCTGAAAATGGGGCATTGCAGTCGTTAAAAATCAGTCATTTCAAGCAACAGTAGGCTTTTGCAACTCTAGTGATATCTCGACTATATTTAAACATTAGAAAAAGTAACATTTCTGTCAAATTTTTGGACTGATTTCAAACTTTTGAATGCTTGTATATATTGCTCATACACTTTGGATCAATTTAGATCTCATTTCTTATCTCATTTTTGTTTCTGTTAGTATTACTGTTAACATTTATATTTAATTTGTATTAATGCTATTTTGTTTTTAATTGTATTGCCGTTTATTGTATTATTATTTGGAGGTTTGCACATAACAATTGAACTCACCTTTAGGCTCAATAAATTGTGCTATGTCAATATATAAAAAATTAATAAATAAGACCCTGAACATTTCCAGCTACTCCCTGTTTCTCCTGACCCTGAATAAAGTCAGACTTTGAAGATTCTCACCAGTTGTGTTTGGCCTGCAGCTCACCTTGTGCCTCTCCTGCTCTTTAATGGCAGTGATCTGTGATTGTGCTCCGCCACAAACCCACGATGAAGTCGCTAGGCTTGACACGTTTGTATATCTTCATAGCCAAGACCACACACACATACTGATTACCTCAGTAATCATGGCAAGAGCATCCATCAGGGAATAAGTCAGGCCCACTCTGCCTCCTTTCACCAGAGTGAACATCTTCATTTTATTCATTCAGCTTTTACATGTCGCAGAGAGAGGGTGTTTTCATCAGCTTAATCAGTTCTTTTTCTGTGTCCATGTGATACAGAGCCAGACTGAATTTTCACTGCATTTTCTTGTGTTCATATTTAATATAATTGTTTATGCATTGCGTTGACTTAAATGGCAGGTTTCGGTGTCCTTTTATCGCACTAGTAACATGATGCGTTGCATCTTGTTGCACTCCATGATATTATTAAGTCCGCTGCTCCACTGTGCTCTGTACAAGTTGTGTTGCTGGACTTCATGCCATATTCTAAGATTTTTTAATTGGCATGTGTCATAAACGGCCAACACGTCCTGACTGTCTGCTATGTGCCTGAAACAGACAGTCAGCTGCAGTACACTATTATGTATTGTTATGCTACATTTTTCCTGTGGGACATCCTGTGGGTTCGCAGGATCCCCTCGAGGATACTTGATATCTGGATGTCTGTACACTGGTACTGTGAGTGCTGTGCAGAGTGGAGGCAGAACCTCTGTGTTTTTCCCAGTTGACTCTGGGGTTTGTCAGCGGTGTGTTGTTGCTCCTACTCTGTTAAATGCTTGTATGAACTGGGTGTTGGGCAAGGTCATGGGGTTCAGTGGCTGAGGGGCATCTGTTGGTGAAGAAAGATTCACTGATCTCGACTTTGCTGACAATGCTGTGAGCTTCATGGAGTCAATGGAGGCTCTGATCGGGTCGCTTGAGAGACTGAGCGAGGAGTCTGAGTATCTCGGCTTACAAGTGTCCTGGATAAAAACCAAGATCCAGGCCTTTAATGACCTCTTGGGCACAGCCATCAGCAGTGTCTGTTTTGCGGAGAGAGTGTTGACTTTGTTAAGAGGTTTACTTACCTTGGCAGTGACATTCATGTTTCTGGTGACTCTTCCTATGAAGTCAATAGACGGATTGGGAGAGCATGGGGTGTCATGAGGTCGCTGGAATGGGGTGTGTGGCGCTCCCCATATCTATGCAAATGGACAAAGGTCCAAGCCTTTAGAGTCCTGGTGTTTCCTGTCTTGCTATATGGTTGCAAGACATAGACGCTATACAGTGACCTGAGATGAAGACTGGACTCCTTGGTACTGTGTCTCTCCAGAAAATCCTTGGGTACCATTGGTTTGACTTTGTGTCGAATGAGTGGCTGCTCATGGAGTCCTGAATGAGGCACATTACCTGCATTGTGAGGGAGCGTCAGTTACGGCACTACAGCCATGTGGCGCGTTTCCCTGAGGGTGACCTGGCTCGTAAGATCCTCATTGTTGGGGACCGGAGTGGCTGGACCAGGCCAAGGGGTCGCCCACGTAACACCTGGCTGCGGCAGAGAGAGGGTCATTTCCAGAGGGTGGGACTGGACCGTGCATCTGCCTGGGGGGTTGCAAACTGGGATCTCGAGTTGTTTCGTCGTGTAGTGGGTGTGGCAACGCAGTGTAACAGTGCATGCTCCCCAACTTGACTTGTTTATTTTCCATATTTAGTCTCTGAGTGGGAGTTCAGATATACAGAATGTACGTGAGGACAGCAAGGAGGAAAACCAAGTTTTACATCCCAAGGAACCCAGATTCAGTTTTCAGCCCAGATCACTATCTGGTTCTTCGTATCGTGAAATAAAGAGTTATATAGGCGCCTGACCCAGCACAGATTCACACTTAGGCACATGTCAAACCCAAAAGACTTTAATTTTTTTTTCACCTGTGGGGCACGTCTTCCCTGTAAACCCCACAGGCATAACACTTTCCCCAGCACTTAATAAAAACAACCAAACCTTCTTCTGGCACCACCACTCTTCCCAGGCAACCTTGTCCTCTTCTTCCTGATTCTGGCCCTGAGTGGTGGTTGCCGGCCCTTTTTTATAGCCCACCCGGAAGTGCTCCAGATGCTTGATCACCTGCATCTGATTGCACCTCCAGCTGGGGCTGTAGAGTTGTCTAGCTGAGCTGTGGAATCCATGCAGCACCCCCTGGCGGCCACCCCAACTCCCAACTGGTCTGTTGAGGACGTCATCTCCCATGGAACCCTGCAGGAAGTTGAGACATCACTGCCGGCCTGGGAGGCTGCCACCAAGCGTCGCGGGGGAGGTATTGAGTTGCCTATTGCTGCTCCCCCGGAACATATGCAGCAGGGGCAACCTGGCCGGGCATGGAACCCGGCTGCCTGCCACAGTATGTACAGTGCAGGTGAGTTTCCTGTGAGATGCACATTCAGCAACCTGGCATAATTAATGGCCCATCCATGTGTGCACGAGTGTGCCAGCAATAGAATAAGGTCTCATCTAAGATGCATTTTGGACTTTCACCTGATTCTGCTGAGGTACTGTTTACTAGTTTAGGCTGTAGTGAACTAATTGAGCCCAATAACTGGATAAAAGGTTACAAATGGATAATAACCGTTTTCTGTCTGTATGGGTTTAGATGGATTAAGTGTGAAACATGATCTTCTCTGAAGATCTAAAACCCTATTGACTGCTCAGTTGTAAGCCTGCACCTGATAGGTGTTGCTCAGTATTACTTTTGAAAATCTCTTCCAGTAATTTACTTGGGATAATGTTGTGTCCTTCTGTTCTGACAAATACTTTCTGACATTTTTTTATGATGATGATATAAGTTTTGAAGGAATTTAATTATATTTACTTATCAGGGTGCTGGAGAATGTGTCGCGTGTTAATTAGTGCAGACAAGTGAGAAATTCACTGTACTCTGTACACCTAATAAGAATGTCCCTATAAACCCCTAAAACCTGAACCTTAATAAAATATATTTTCATGTTTCTTTATAATGCTATTGAAGGCAAATATTTGTTAGGCCTATGAGATGTTTTCCATGGATTGTATCAGATCTTTATGGTGTTGCATTTCAAGTTTTCAAATAATTCTCATTTGTGGGCTTCAAAAGATTCACATAAAATAAATCAGATTGGACTTTTGGGTTTCTGTCTTTCCTTTGTGTATACGCGTGCCTGCTATACACTGGCATCCTGTGTAGCGCTTTTTCTTACCCTGTACTCATATATATAAAATCCTAAGCCTAAAAGTGCAACGATTTTATGTCACTTTTTTGTCATGCTTTAAATCGGGCTTATTGTAAAATCTACATATATATGTTTGGTATCATTTTTTTCAGAATTTATTGAACTTTAATGTGCTGTTGTTAGATTTTCAGATTGTTATTTCGTTTTTAAATTATATGCTAAAAAATATCAAGAACTCATGTCCCACAAGATGAGACTTTGTACCAAGAGATTTAAGCATGCCTGGGGCCGGAAATAAAACACAAAGAGTAGGACAGCTGCTGTACAGGCTTTTAAATGTTCGAAGTGCTGTGCGAGATGCTGAGCCTGCATCACGGTAGCAGCAGCAAGCCAGCAGCTGATCGAGCAAAGAGGAGGTTAAAAAAAAAAAAAACCTCATTCAGCCCGTCCCTTCACAACGTGAGCAGCAGAGATATGAAGTGGGGGGTTGGCGAGCAAAGCGAGCAGGGATGAACCCCCTAGTGTGTGTGTGTGTGTGTGTGTGTATATATATATATATATATATATATATATATATCTATACTAATAAAAGGCAAAGCCCTCACTCACTCACTCACTCACACTCACTCACTCACTGACTCATCACTAATTCTCCAACTTCCCGTGTGGGTGGAAGGCTGAAATTTGGCAGGTTCATTCCTTACAGCTTCCTTACAAAAGTTGGGCAGGTTTTATATCGAAATTCTACGCGTAATGGTCATAACTGGAAGCAGTTTTCTCCATTTACTGTAATGGAGATGAGCTTCAACGCCGTGGGGCGGAGTTTCGTGTGACATCATCACGCCTCCCACGTAATCACGCAGTACATAGAAAACCAGGAAGACCTCAAAAAGCGCTGAAGAAAACATGCATTATATAATTGAGAAGGCAGCGAAACAATAAGAAGCGAAGCGAGTGACATATACAACCATATTCATGAGTTCTGCTACTGAAACAAAGCACGATGTAAACCTACACTTTAAATTAAGTTCATAGACAGGCTGCGCTGGCGTTTGTAATTTAGTGCCTGCCCATATAAGGCCGTCCGTCAGCGGCAATCCAATAGCAAACTGCCACGGGTAAATATTCACGGGTGAAGGACTGTGCTTATGGAGAGGAAGATGAGATGGTCAGGGTGGTGTTTGACACAAACTCAGCGAAACTGCGAGAGAAAGTTTTAAGTGCCAGGACTAAGGTAACATTAAATACAGCCATGGACATAGCACGAGATGGCACCAGCACAGCTGGGAACCTTCGATGCATGTACACCGAGTGGCTCACGTGAACTGACGAGTGCACAGATAAAAGGCAACAGTTCCAAAGAGCGCTGAACAAAACCGAATTACACAATTGAAAAGGCAGCAAAAATATGAAGCGTCTCATACATACAAGCATATTCATAAATCCAACTACTGCGGAAACAAAGCACACGTTGGAAAAAGTCTTGCTAAAGGAAGACAGTGTAAAAAACCCATGCATGCAGTGTGTCAGGTCTCAGATAAAGAAGAAGACGAGCTGTTTATTGATGCAGTAAGAAACGAATCGATGAATGAAACCTGTCATCTTTACAACGATTGACAAACACGGAATGTAACTTGAACACAACACATCCTACAAATACGAACCTGATTGAAAGAAATAATGATAATCAAATCCTTGATGACAGCAACACTCAGTAACACTCACAAAACAAATACTGTATATTGACAGTCATGTTACGTTATTTTTAAAATGTTCCCTTTTCTTTTCTAGCTTTTTAACACACTACTTCTCGCTGCAATACGGGTATATATATATATATATATATATATATATCCCGATCTACATACTCGAATAATGGATACTTTATTCGCCATCAATGATTGTTTTGGTAAAGCCATACTCAGTGTATTCATTAGATGAACGGTAAAAAGTAAGAGCGAGGGAGGATGACTTATTGAGGCATGCAGGCTGTAGTGCGTCAACTCTATCTGAATTGCGCGATCACATTTGAAAAATATATCTTTTCAAGTTCTATTTAGTCCATATGTGTCAAACTCAAGGGCGCGGGCCACATCCGCCCGCGTGTAATTATATCCGCCCGAGATCATTTTATATACTGTATTATTGTTATTAAAGCCCGGTATATCCTCCTGACTACCAGGAAAAAAAATATTGTCCAATCACATTTTTTTTTTAAATTCTCTAATCTTTGTAGGGTAATTAGAATACTGAAAACATTTTTTCAAAAAAGTTTTTATTTTCCAGATATCATGTGTCCACAACAGTGGACATCGGAACGCCATACATGTGAAACTGAATCTTGATGGCAATCAGTTAGTGCCAAAGAAAATACAAAAAAGTCAACATAAGAATGAGTTTAACATCCATAACTGTCAATCATAACTTTTGTTTGTCTGTTTTATTTTGCTTTGTTGTGCTTATTTGGTATGATACTTCAAAAGCAATTCCCTTCTTGGAAACACAAAGGAATACTTTGCACTTCGTGCACATCACATATGTTTTGCTCTTGCAGCCAGATCTCGACACCTTGATGCATGTGTTTGTCCACCATCTCTGGAAGATGGATGGCGCCATAGTGTCTCAGAGCTGCATTTGGCTGCCGCTTCCACTTTTGACGCGGGGAGTGTAGTCATCTTCGCTGTCACTTGCGATTCCTGCTTGAGCCGGTAATCAACTCCTCACCAAGGAGCAGTTTGAAGTCAAGGAACTTCAGTGGTTTCTTCCCCAGAAACTGGCAGTCACTCTTATACTGAAGCCACGAGTTGGTGATTGCCAAGTCAAAAAAGTGGAATACTGCACGCACTGTCCATTTCCGAGTAGAGGCCATCCTGTAGAAACTCAACATTCGGTCAACCAAGTCCACACCACCCATGTTGGTGTTGTACTCAGCAATTGCCAGTGGCCTTGACACCTGGACAAACCTTTTGTCTTTCTTGGACCATCTTCTGCGTGTGTCCTGAGGTTCAATGCCATAGGCAGAGGATGCCATGACAACTGGCTTGTTGTCCAACCACTTTATGACAGCAAGTTCAGGAGGGTTTCGTCTAACTACCATCTCTGATGTCCCTCTTCCTTTCTTTTGAAGGGCTTATCCCTATGATCTTGCACTCCTTTGGAACCCTGTTATTCATGAGGGTTCCAGTTCCTGTCAGCCCTTTTGTCATCAGGGTGTCGAGGAGGTTGACCGTTGTAAAGAACCTGTCAAAGAACAGGTGGGTTCCTTGGGGAACAGACTCTGCCAAATGAAGAACAGCTTGTAGAGAAAAACACAATTAAAATGAGTCTCAACTGTAAGAGAAAATAAGTTATTTTTTTATAAAACCAACTCAAGGTGTACTTTGGATTCTTGCTCCACAGTGGACGCCGACTGGACTCAGATGTGGACTGTTCTGCTTTGTCTGACTCCTCTGCATCTGCTTGCCCTGCCTGAATTTCATCCTCAGAACTCTCTGAATCATTTTCCTCTGCTTCTGCCTCAAACACTGCATCTTGATCTTCTTCATCAGACAACTCAATATCTGAGTCTCCATCAACAATTCGCAGTAAAATCTCTCTGCTTCTGAGAATGAATCCCTTTCTTGTCATTTAAAAAAACAGAACAAAGTGGAGGAAATAACTACAAATGTCCACTACAGAGGACATTTTTTTAACACTTAAATACTACACTAAAATACAGTTAAAATTATTCAGACAATGTTTAAATGTGTTGTTAAAAGACTTACATTAAATATACCACCAACATTTCAAGCCAGAATTTGCTCAATAAAAAGTACAATGCACTTACTTTTCCTCTTCCCATAAAATGTGCCTGCAGTGATGGACGCCATTTTCCTTAATGAAAAAGAGAAAGGTACCAAAGCCCCACCCCTTCACATTTGGCATCATTGAAAAGCCCTAAATGTCCTCAGTAGATGGCAAAAGGAGTTAATTCAGTAGTATGCAGTGGGTTGGAGATATTCAGGTTTACATATGTCCTCCAGAGAGGACAAATTTGAACTACTGGTAGTCAGGAGGATATGAAGCGCTGGTAACACAATAAACTACAGATCCCATAATGCAGCGCTTCAGCTGCCTTGCCGAACACTTACCGCGTTAATCAAGTCTAGCTTATGATGCTGCAAGTTATTGCGAAGCTAGCTCACACGATGCTGAGAGAAAAGTTGATTCTGAAAATAGAGCCTTTAAAAACCGATGGGAGGCTGAGTATATGTTTACTGAACCCGTGTGTCTCATTTGTGGAGCTAATGTGGCTGTAATTACAGAATTTAATCTAAGACGGCACTATGAGACAAAACATCAGGGTAACCTGAAAGACCTGAATGCAATGCAGAAGATACAGAAAGCAGAAGAATTAAATAAGAATCTGACACTTCAGCGGACGTTTTACCGTGCACAATCACAAAGTGATTTCAAGTGAAGCTGCTTTTATGGGAGACACAAATGCACCAGTGCACCTTGCCCCACTTTCCCTGTTGCCAAGTAATGTTAAACCAAGTCGTCACTACGGTGTTCCCAAATACGCACTTTGCTGATAAACTGAGCGCACTGAGTTTGCACGGCGCTTTGGTGACTTTGAAGAACAAAAAAAGTCCGTCTACATGCGGCTCGAACCTTGTGCATGTTTGGTAGCACATATCTGTGTGAGAAGCTCTTCTCAGTGATAAAGACTAACAAAACAGCACACAGGAGTCGCCTCACTGATGAGCACCTGCAATCCATCCTGAGAATCTCCACAACACAGAACCTCACAGCAAACAGAAACGAACCTGAATGATGCCAGGCGTCCAGCTCAAAAATGACATATGAGCAAAGACAACTGAATGATTTGATTTGTTATTGCTGAAAGGAACACATTTTATTTATATTTCCAGGTTTTGTTATGCAGCATGTTCATATTTGAATTTGTATAATTTTGACAGGATATATTTTTATGGAGAGCAAAATCTTTTGGGATATTTAAAATCTAAGTTTATTTTTATATAAAATTACATAAGAGTAAAGAAATTTGAATGTTTGTTCTTTTAACGTTTACTTTATTTCTAACTTGTATAATTTAGACAGGATATATTTTTATGGAGAGCAAAATATTATAAGTTGTTTAAGGTTTGAGTTGATTTATTCAGGAATAATATTCCTGTCTGTTTTTACCATTCCTACCAAAGATATTTCTGTCGACTAAATAAAAATTCCTTCTATTTAAAATTTAAATAGAACTTGAACAAATATGATAGTTCATAATATCCACGCAGACTTGCACGTAAGAGCGGTGTCATCCGTTTTAACAAACAGCGTATTGCACTGATACGAAATAGCTGTGTGTGTATATATGTAGATATGTATGTATATGTATATATATGTTTATATATGTAGATATATATATATATGTGTATATATGTGTATATGTATAGATATGTATATATATATATGTTTATGTGTGTGTGTAAATATATATATATATATATATATATATATATATATATGACAGCAACACTCATCACTCACAACAGTGACAAGCGCGGGTATTCTGCTAGTACACTAATAAAAGGCAAAGCTCTCACTGACTCACTCACTCACTGACTGACTCACTGACTCATCACTAATTCTCCAACTTCCCGTGTAGGTAGAAGGCTGAAAATTTGGCAGGCTTATTCCTTACAACTAACTTACAAAGGTTAAGCAGGTTTCATTTTGAAATTCTACACGGTAACGGTCATAACGGTCGATAACGGTCGACAACGTCCGCCATGTTGAACTTTCTTATTTATGGCCCCATCTTCACGAAATTTGGTAGCCGTCTTCCCTGCGCTAACTGAAACTGATGTACGTACTTATTTCGATGGTATGATGCCACTGTCGGCTGCCATATTGAACTTTCCAACGTCACTAATTCTCCAACTTCCCATGTAGGTAGAAGGCTGAAATTTGGCAGGCTCATTCCTTACAGCTTACTTACAAAAGTTAAGCAGGTTTCATTTCGAAATTCTACACGTAATGCTCATAACGGTCAACAACGCCCGCCATGTTGAACTTTCTTATTCATGGCCCCATCTTCACAAAATTTGGTAGGCGGCTTCCCTGAGCTAACCGAAACCGATGTACGTACTTATTTCGATGGTATGATGCCACTGTCGGCCGCCATATTGAACTTTCCAACGTCACTAATTTTCCAACTTCCCGTGTAGGTAGAAGGCTGAAATTTGGCAGGTTCATTCCTTACAGCTTACTTACAAAAGTTGGGCAGGTTTCATTTCGAAATTCTACACGTAATGGTCATAACTGGAACCTATTTTTTCATCCATGTATATAATAGACTTCTGCTCGATGCCCGTGGGAGGCGGAGTTACGTCCAGCTCTGATAAAATGACATATGAGCAAAGACAACTGAATGATTTGATTTGTTATTGCTGAAAAGAACAAATTTTATTTATATTTCCAGGTTTTGCTATGCAGCATGTTCATATTTGAATTTGTATAATTTTGACAGGATATATTTTTATGGAGAGCAAAATCTTTTGGGATATTTAAAATTTAAGTTTATTTTTTATATAAAATTACATAAGAGTAAAGAAATTTGAATGTTTGTTCTTTTAACGTTTATTTCTAACTTGTATAATTTAGACAGGATATATTTTTATGGAGAGCAAAATATTATAAGTTATTTAAGGTTTCAGTTGATTTATTCAGGAATAATATTCCTGTCTGTTTTTATTCATATTTATGTTCAAAAAAGTAAAGTTTTAAAAGTTTTAAAGTTTTAAAAGTTTAGTTTTAGTGTGTTCAATAAATGTTTATCCTGTTTGGCCTGCGACCTAAAGTGTGTTTTGGATTTTGGCCCCCTGTGCAATTGAGTTTGACACCCCTGATTTAGTCGACACAAATATCTTTGGTTGGAATGTAAGGCGAATTTACTCTTTACATTTCTATGGTGAAGAAAAATTTATGCAATGATGCCTACATTTAACTTACATTCCTACCAAAGATATTTCTGTCAACTAAATAAAAATTCATTCTATTTAAAATTTAAATAGAACTTGAACAGAAATGATAGTTCATAATATCCACGCAGACTTGCACGTAAGAGCGGGAGTCATCCATTTGAACAAGCAGCGTATTGCACTGATACGAAATAGCCTGCCCATTTAATTATTTAGGAATGGATAAATAAAGTAAGATTTTGTACAAATAATGTTTTTCATTTTTCTTCCTTGATGGATTCTGCCATCCCCAGCAACAGTTGCTCGCACCCCATATATATATATATATATATATATATATATATATATATATATATATATATATATATGTGTGTATGTATATGTATGTGTATATATGTAGATATGTATATATATATATATGTATATATATGTGGATGTATGTGTATATATGTGTATATATATATATATATGTATATATATATATATATATATATATATGACAGCAACACTCATTACTCACAATAGTGACAAAACAATTACATTGACAATCATGTAACGTTATTTTCAAAATGTTTCCTTTTCTTTTTCATTACTTCTTTAACACACTACTTCTCCGCTGCGAAGCTCGGGTATTCTGCTAGTATATATATTTATGTACAATTACTAAGCAAATTCATAGGAACACCATGCTCTCAAAACATCCTCAATTCTTTGTGACATGGATTTCACAGGATGTTGGAAACACTCTTTTGAGATTCTGCTCCATGTTGATTGCCTCACACAATGTCAGCACATTTATGCTGCGAATCTCCCATTCTATCACATGCTAAAGAGGCTTTATTGGATTCTGATCTGGAAAGGCCACAGGTAACCACTGAACACATTTTCATGTTCATTAAACAACTTTGAGTGACTTTTGCTTTGTTACATGGTGTATTATTATGCTGGAAGTAGCATTAGAAAGATGGATACATTTTGGGTATGAAGGGATACATGTGGTCAGCAACAATACTCAAATAATCTGTGGCATTCAACCAGTGATTAATTGGTATTAACAGGCTTAATGTGTGCCAAGAGAACATTTCCCTCACCATTACGCCACCTGTGGCAGCCTGGACAGTTTACACAAAGCAGGTTGGATACATTGATTCATGCTGTTGGCACCAAATTCTGACCCAATCATCTTTGTACCTCAGCAGAAATCAAGATTCATCAGACCAGGCTACATTTCCAGTCCTCAGCTGTCCAGTTTTGGATGAGTATGTGCCCTCTACAGCCTCAGCTTTCTGCTCTTGGCTGACACGAGTGGAACCCACTGTGGTCTTCTGCTGTTGTAGCCCATCTGCCTCAAGCTTCTGCATTCTGAGACGTTTTTCTGCTTACCAGAGTTGTACAGAGTGGTTATCTGACAGCATTTCTGCAATATATAAAACCATTTTACAGTCCTTCCCTTTCAAAGATCCAAGAGGACAGTGGGAAAAGGATCTGTCACTCAACATCTCAGAAAAGAAGTGGAAGGTAGCAATGCAGAGAATTCACTCGAGCTCCATATGCACAATGCATACAAATATTCAACTCAAAATTATATATCAAGCACATCTGTATCATTTAAAATTGTCCAAAATGTTTCCAGGGAAAGATCCAACCTGCAAACATTGCAATCAAGCTCCAGCCTCATTGGGCCATATGTTTTGGGCGTGCGCCAAATTAACATTATTCTGGACCAAAATTTTTAAATGCCTTTTAGACAGCCTTGGGGTCCCAATCCCTCCTAACCCATTAACAGCTCTGTTTGGTGTACTTCAGTGGAGAACAAACAAACTGTAATTGCCTTCACTACACTATTGGCACGCAGAGTTATCTTGCTCAAGTGGAGGAATCCTAACTCTCCTCTTTTAGTTCAGTGGGTAACTGATGTTTTATATTATTTGAAACAGGAAAAAATCAAAATCTCACTTAGAGGATCTGTGCAGAATTTTTTTCAAAACCTGGCAGGATTTAATTAATAACCAACCAACCATTATCCAACCCGCTATATCCTAACTACAATTAATAACATTTTAGATTAACCTCTTAAAGCACCGAGGAAGCAGATTCTCTCCTCATTTCTTTTTCTTTTCTTCTCCATTTATCTTTATCTGCTTATTAATTTATTGATTTACTTATTTTTACTAGCTTTAAGTTTTACTCTGTTGGCCATGCTCTCTTTCTCGGGGGTGTGGTTTTTTGTAAAAATTGATCTATTTTTGGTTGGCGTGATTACAATAAAATCAATAAAATTAAAAAAAAAGAGTGGTTATCTGAGTTACTCTAGCCTTTCTGTTAGCTTGAAACATTTTCCTCTGACCTCTCTCATCAATAGTCCACAGAATTTCTGCTCGGTGATGTATTTTTTTTTTGTTTTTCACAACATTTTGAGTAAACTCTAGAGACCATTGTGAGTGAAAACCCTAGTAGATCAGTAATTACAGAAATACTCGAAGCAGCTTGTTGGCCCCAGCAATCATGTCATGGTTGAAACTACTAAGATCACATTTCTTCCCCACTCTGGTGAACATTAACTGAAGCTCTTGGCCTGTATCTGCATGATTTTATGCATTATGCTGTTGCCACCTGATTGACCGATTAGATAATTTGCATGGATAAGCAGGTGTTCTGGTGTTCCTAACAATTTGCCCAGTGAGTGTACTGTATGCACCTATTTATAGAAGTCCTTGACGGTCTCTGTTCATGTTTTAATTCACCCATAAACTGTGATACCTATCCACTTGTTCAATTTTTAAATTTACTTAATCCATTATTGCTTGCATAGAAGGCTAAAGCTTATCCTGGCTGCATATGTGCAATGTGAGAAAATGCCCTGAAAAGTGTGCCAGTTTGTCACAAGGCACAATCACACCAACACCCACACCTTTGCCTACAGGGCCAGTTTAGAGCTGCCACTGAACAAAATTGACACATCTTTGTAACATGGGAGGAAAAACAGCGTACCTGAAGAAACGCTCATGGAGAGAATGTGCAGATGAGCTCAGTCACTGTTCCACCATGACACCCATAACCTTAGAGATGATTCATCCATGTGGTGGACGCCCAGATGGGCTTAAAGTGAAGAATTGCCTTGACTACACTATTAGCACGCAGACTTATCTTGCTCAACTGGAATAATCCTAACTCTCCTCTTTTAAGTCAGTGGGTAACTAATGTTATATACTATTTGAAATCGGAAAAAATCTAATTCTCTCTTAGAAGATCTGTTCAAAACTTTTTAAAAACCTGGTAGGATCTAATCAATGATATTTTAGAATAAGCAATTGGGGAGAAAGATTCCTTTCCCCCTATGCTACTCTCAAAAGTTTAACTCTGGCTGTTGGCCTTCCTTTCTTTCTCATGGGTGGATGTTGAATTGAATTTAGTTTTGTTAAGTTTGACTTATTTGTATGGAATGTTACTTGCTCTTAATAAATTCAATTAAAAAAAGGGACGATTCATTCATCTAACCATTTCAATTTAAGTTCCCGTTGTGGGGGCCAGGCAGCTGGCAGCTGTCATAACTGGTTTGATCTTTTCATAAAACTAAGAAGAAAAAGGCTGATTATTTTTGGTCAAGTTAGGCAGAGTTTAAAATGAAAAGCAAACCCTTGAAAAGAGGTTGCCTGAAAAGGTCCTTGTCCTTTATTTGGAGTAAGTCACCACCGAGTAACGCTTACGCGTCCTTGATGTGGAAGTCGCTTTTCCCTAAATTTAATTCATTCAATTTCTAAACTCTTTACTTTTGGTCTTCTCTAGTAGACAAATTTAGTGGCACCATAACAATGACAGATTGAAGGAGGAAAGCGTCTGACTAATCCTTTCCTTTTGTATAATTAAATACTGACTGCGGCTTGACTTTGATATTTTTCACAATGAAACTGAAATAGCTCAGATGATATTTAATGACATCAATCAAGCTCATCGCCCAACCAGTGAATTCTAATTTTAGAATTCTTTTCTGTGAAATGAGTGGAACACTATGTATTCATTGTAGAAGGAGTAGGCACCCACACCTGGAATGATGCCAAGGTGGCGAAAAGTGTCAAAACAATGCATTTAATTTAACAACTAATCACACAAATGGGGAAAACACAAAGTGCCAAAACAGCTGAAAACAAACCAGGGCTCTGGCAGCCCTGTGATGGGTCTTGAACCCATGTCTGCCAGGTGGGCAGGCCCAACTCCCAAGTGCTACACCAAAGCACTGCCCTTCTCCCCATCTCTCTGCCAGTGAGCCTTCAAATCAAATCTTCCATAATACCCTTGGCCAGAGGTCATTACTGGTCAAACACAAGAATCACTTTTGGAAGCAACAAAGACCCTCCTTGGACACCAGGCGCTAACTCCCCATAATGACTTCTGGTGTCCCTGCAGTCCCAACATAGTCCCTAACATCCAGGGCTTTTCAAGAGGTTTGGCTACATGGACCACGACCTTCCCCTTCCAGTCAGGTCCACATTCTGTTGCCTAACCAACCAGTCTTCCCAGATCTCACCATTATAAGGTCTTTTGTTCGTGCTAAGGCTTTGTGGTTTCCCCCTGTCAACCAGACGGTATTGTAAGCTTTTGATAACTTTTGGCGACTTCTCCTCTGTGATTGCCTCCGGTAAATAACAGAGTTGTGAAACTTACAGCTCTCATTCTCATGCTGACTTGCAGATCTGTATTCCCAGTACCAATTCCAGTTTTTCCTTCTTCTACTGGTGCCACCCTTTCCTCCTTCACGGTATACACATTACATTTAAAATCTGAGTAGTAACAAACTTAACAAGAGTACACTAAAGGCCATTGACTGCATGGGATTCCGTATTCCATATTGGAGTTGTGTCTATTAGTAATGTGGGCTACTTTGGCACTTGTTGAAGGGTGATATATGCCAAGAACATGAAAAAGAGCAGAAGAGTGAGAATTTGTTGTGACAGGAAAATATGTGAGAAAGTGGAAAATCAATGGAGAAACACATGTTTGTCTGGGCATGTAGTCAGTTTCTTGAAAGTGTAATCGTTTCCAAAATACACTTTTGGTATGTTGGTATGTTGGCATTTACCTTTCGCAATCTCTGTTTCTGCAGGTTACTCACAAACCCAAAATGCTTTTTCATTTTTTTGCACTCGGACCTATTTTTATTTTTTGTAATATATTGTTCACTACTAGTTTACAGAATGTTACAATGGTGCCATGTATATTGGGTTATTTAAAATATATTTACCTTGCTATGTGTATGGATTTAACACTCAGAGAAATTCCTAATAACTATGTTGTTTGGCAATAAATAAAAATGTTGCTGCTCAGTTTTGTTTAATTTTTAGCAGAATCTTTCAAATATTTTGTAGTTTGTAATTCCTTCTGTAATTCATTTCCCTAATTGAATCAATGCTGCTTGTTTCAGCACAGTTTGGGAACTTTCTCTAAACTGGACAGCCAGCTCTGATTTCTTGGCTTTTTGTCGATATCAGTGGAGCAGTTTTGCTGCTCAATGATTTCTTCCCAGATTTGATTCTCATGTCTCTGTCAATTACTGTCAAAAGGGATTATTCCTACCGGACATCCTTTGTTGGTATCCAGATGAAAATCATAGCGGGCTACCTTCTATTAATCTCTTTCACCCCAGCTGTCAAATGCCAACATGAATGACTCATTTCTGTGAAATCTCAATTTACAGGCAACTGTAGTGCAAGGTTACATCAATTAGATCAATTCTACATTTTAAATGAGTAAAATGTCACTTGTTTTTTCTTACTGGTATGTTTTTTAACATGTAAGAGGTTTCAAGGGAATATTGGAAATTAACTGTCACTATGGCTAATACATTTTTAATATATGTCATATTCTAATTAACATACAATATGTACCCTTCCTATGGACCCCAGAGGCCAGGGTTTTCCCCAGGCACTCCAGTTTCCGCCCTCATGGCATGTTAAGCTAATTGGCAGGTTGTGTGTGCATGAGTGTGTGTGCGTACATGCTCAAATATAATCTGCAAGAGTAGGATATTCCATTTAGAGTGTGTTCCAGCCATGTGCCTAATCCCAATATGGCTCATGGTGTCCCTGAATATAATCAAAAAAAAAGCTTAAAAGTGGAGTGTATGTAGCAGATTAAAATATATATACAGCATATCTATATATATATATATACTCAGCAAAAAAAGAAACGTTACTTTTTCAGGACTGTGTATTTCAACAATAATGTTTTAAAAATCCAAATAACTTTACAGATCTTCATTGTAAAGGGTTTAAACAATGTTTTCCATGCATGTTCAATTAACCATAATCAATTAATTAACATGCACCTGTGGAATGGTCGTTAAGACCTTAACAGCTTACAGAAAGTAGGCATTTAAGGTCACAGTTCTAAAAACGCAGGACACTAAAGAGACTTGTCTACCGACTGTGAAAACACCCAAAGAAAGATGCCCAGGGTCCCTGCTCATCTGCGTGAACGTGCATTAGGCATGCTGCAGGGAGGCATGAGGACTGCTGATGTGGCTAGGGCAATAAATTGCCATGTCCGCTCTGTGAGACGCCTAAGACTGTGCTACAGGGAGACAGGAAGGACAGCTGATCATCCTCGCAGTGGAAGACCACGTGTAACAACACCTGCACAGGATCGGTACATCCGAATATCACACCTGCGTGACAGGTACAGGATGGCCACAACAACTGCCCGAGTCACACCAGGAACACACAATCCCTCCATCAGTGCTCAGACTGTCCGCAATAGGCTGAGAGAGGCTGGACTGAGGGCTTGTAGGCCTGTTGTAAGGCAGGTCCTTACCAGACATCACCAGCAACAACGCCGCCTATGGGCACAAACCCACCTTCACTGGACCAGACAGGAGTGGCAAAAAGTGCTCTTTACTGATGAGTCACGGTTTTGTCTCACCAGGGGTGATGTACGGATTCGTGTTTATCGTCGAAGGAATGAGCGTTACACCGAGGCCTGTACCCTGGAGCGGGATCGATTTGGATCGATGGCTAGGGCCATTCCACCCAGAACTGTCCAGGAACTTGCAGGTGCCTTGGTGGAAGAGTGGGGTAACATCTCACAGCAAGAACTGACAAATCTGGTCCAGTCCATGAGGAGGAGATGCACTGCAGTACTTCAAGCAGCTGGTGGCCACACCAGATACTGACTGGTACTTTTGATTTTGAGCCTCCCTTCATTCAGGGACACATTGTGAAACATTTTTAGTTTATGTCTTATGGTGTTGACTCTTTTACTGTTCATACAAATATTTACACATTAAGTTTACTGAAAGTAAAAACAGTTGAAAGTCAGAGGACGTTTCTTTTTTTGCTGAGTATATATAGTCACAAACTCCACTTGCATACTTACCCCATTGGCCATGCTGTCTCTCTCAGGGGTGAGGGTCGACTTGTTTTTCAATCTGAATCCTATTTTTTTATAAAAACTGATCAATTTGTATGGAATGATTACAATAAAATTATTATAAAAAAAAAAAAAGATTCCACACCCTTCATTCAGTACTTTGTAGAATCTCCTTTGGCAGCAATTACAACTTCGAGTTTACTTGGGTAAGTCTCTGTAAGCTTTGTGCACCTGGATTTGAGCGCTTTATCCCATTCTTTGTGGCAGAGCATCTCAAGCTCTTTGAGAATGGATGGAAGTGACTATGAACTGCCATCCTCAGGTCTATAAACACCTGTTCTATGGAGTTTAAGTCTAGGCTTTGGTTAGACCACTCCAAGATTTGTCCCAGAATTACTCCAGCATTGTCTTGGCTGTATGGTTTGGGTGATTGTCATGCTGAAACGTGGACTGTTACCCCAGTCTGCAGTGACATGCACTCTGGGGCAGGCTTTCTTTTCTTCAAAGACCTCTCTGTATTTGGCTGTATTCATCATTCCCATAACTCCAACAAGTATCTCTGACTCTTCCATTGTTAAACAGCCCATAGCATGATGCTGCCACCAACATGCTTTACCATAGGGATTGAATTAGGCAAGGGCTGAGCAGTGCCTCATCTCACTCATATGTTTTCAGACCCCTTGCTGTGGCACCCCAAATTGTGGTCAGGTGTATCCTGTTTTCTTTAATTCTCCTTGACATGTGTCTAGAACTTCATTGGAGTCCATCTGTGGCAAATTGAATTGATTGGAAATTGTTTAGAAAGTTAAACACCTGTGTATGTAAGGTCCTACAATTCACACTGCATGTCAGGACAAAAACCAAGCAATGAAATCCAAGGAATTTTCTGTACATCTCCATGATAAAACTGTGCTGAGGCATAGAATAGCACAAGGGTATGACACCATTTCTAAAGCCTTGAGTGTTCCCAGGAGCACAGTGGTCTCCATAATTGTGAAACAGTAGAAGTTTAGAACCACCAGGACTCTTCCTAGAGTTGGCTGTATGGCTAAACTGAGTAAACAGGCAAGAAGGTCCTTGATGAGGGAGGTGAAGAAGTACACAGCCTTTGAAGTCTTCTGCTGAAATGGGAGTGCCTGTAAGAAGGACGACCATTCCAGCAGCTCTGCATCAATAAGGTGCTTATTGTGGAGTGGCTAGATCAGGGGTCCTCAATCATAGTCCTGGAGGGCCACAGTGGTTGCAGGTTTTTGTTCTAACCCTTAATTAGAAAGTAATACTTGCCAATAATTTAATTTCATGGCTTGTTAGTGCTTTAACTCTGCTATGTCAGGTAATTTTCATATCCTAGATATTCTTTCCCTTCATCCAAATGATTTGAAGGCTAAAATGGATGAATAATTCTCAGTCCTTTACTTTTTTCTCTTCAATTTCCTTCCAAGTATTTAATTAAATCAAATAGTGCACAATAAATACACAAAGAAGTAAATGGAAATAAGCTACATGGAGAAATGCTGGTCTCTTTTGTTTGTCATTTGGATGTTATTGCTAATTAGGAGCAATTAAAAACCAAGAATACAGCTGTTTAAGACTAAAATAAGCAATAACAGTTCAAAACCTTAACGAGTGAGACAACTAAAGTGAAGCAGAAGTGTTACTTGAGCAATAAGTGCTTCTTAATAAGCAATTGGGTTGGAGCAAAAACCTGCAGCCACTGTGGCCCTCCAGGACCGTGATTGAGGACGCCCTGGGCTAGATGGAAGACACTGTCATGCGTTCTGATGAACCCATCTTTTATCCTGACCAGGATGCCTGTCCTTTCCTCCCTGGCACCTACATTACATAAATTATAGATTTCAGTTTTTGATTTTAAAAAATTGCAAATCTTACTGAAAGCATGTTTTCACTTTGTCTTTATAGGTTATTGAATGTAGACTCATGGTGAATATATCCATTTAAAATGAAATTTACAACATAATAAAGTGAGCAGAAAGTGAAAGGGTCTGAATACTTTCTGAATGCACTGTAGCCGTCTGTGATCTGTTTACTGTCAAAATCATATTTAATTATTGTGAAGAGAAACTGGCTGGAATGAGATTGCCAGGAAAATACACAAGTAAAAGATGGCTCAAGAGAGAGTAAAAATTACCAAGTAGTCTCCTGAACTGAGTGAGAACCATATTGGCAAGAGATTGTCAACATGGTTCTCTGCAGACATTTAGATCCTGTTAGATTTTAGGAGAGTGAGAAGCACTCCTCAAAGTTAAGATGTAAAATTCTCGGGCTACTGGTGGGCATGGGAGCCAGTAGCTTTCTCTTAAGAGGGTGACAGCCAAGAAGCTCTCTGACCAGATTTCTCCATGACCCTGGCAGTGACTCTGTACATAAAAAAAGAGGTCAGAGTATAAAGGAGCCGAAGATGGCTTTTAGAGCTGAGATCCGGGAGGACTGATTAAATGCCTGAACTTGGCCAACATCAACCTTGATTGCATTGCACCATCCATAATTAGAAAGGCCATTTGTAACCTTTTCTGAGGTAATAAGGCCAACCAATGAATAGCTGTAGACATATTTTCCACCATCATCTTCATTATTGTGATTTGCTGGGTACCTTATTTTCTTTATAAAAAACTGGGGAGCTTCACCCCCTGCTCACTTCACTCACCAACCCCCCAGGGCCCGTGCTATGCGCCAGCCACTTTGTGCCTCTGCCGTTCAAGTATGTGGATTTCAATTTCACCAAACAACAAATCTTTTAATTCTCACAGCAGCTGATGGAAAAACTGAGCCAACTGGGACTGAACACCTCCCTCTGTAACTTGATTCTGGACTTTCTGACTGAGAGACCTCAGTCAGTCATGATCAGAAACAACATCTCCAGAATCACCACACTGAGCACTGGAGCTCCTCAAGGCTGTGTGCTCAGTCCATTATTGTTCACACTGTTGACTAATGACTGCACAGCAATGCACAGCTCTAATCACATTATAAAATTTGCCGATGACACAACTGTAGTGGGTCTCATCAGTAACAATAATGAGTCAGCATACAGAGAGGAGATGCAGCGGTTAACGGACTGGTGTAAAGCCAATAACCTGTCTCTGAATATAGACAAAACAAAGGAGATGATTGTTGACTTTAGGAAGACTAAGAGTGACCATCTGCCAATGAACATTGACAGCTTAACTGTGGAGGTCGTCAATAGCACCAAATTCCTGGGTGTCCACCTGGCAGAGAACCTCACCTGGTCCTACAACACCAGCTTTTTAGTCAAGAAAGCCCAGCAGCGGCTCTTCCTCCTGCGTAGGCTGAGAAAAGCCCATCTTACACCAGCTATTCTAACAACATTCTACAGAGGAACCATAGAGAGTATCCTGAGCAACTGCATCGGTGCCTGGTTTGGAAATTGCACGGTCAGGGATCGTAAAGTCCTACAACAGATAGTGAAGACAGCTGAAAAGATCATCAGTGTCTCTCTTCCTTCCATCATGGACATTTACACCATAAGCTGCATCCGCAAAGCCACCAACATTTGTGAATGACCCAACACACCCTTCACACTCACTGTTTACACTCCTGCCATTAGGAAAAAGGTACCGAAGCATTCAGGCCCTTACCACCAGAATATGTAACAGTTTTTTCCCCCAAGCAGTCAGAATCCTGAACACTTATGGACCGATCTGATATCTGATAAATGTGTTCTGCTCTGCAATATTGCATGTTTGCACATTTGACTCACATGCACCTTGTTATATATTATGTGTCTTTATGTTATGTGTCGTGGATTATTCGTTGTCCTGTGTTCTATGTAGCACCATGGTCCTGGAGGAACGTTGTTTCATTTCACTGCATGCTGTACTACTGTATATGGATGGAATGACAATAAAATACTCTTGTATCTTGAATCTTGAGATACAAGACGAATTAGACGATCTACAAGTCTCAGAATTAAAGTTTAAAGCTGAACAATATATTCAATCTCTTTTCGCTGTTCTGTTATTTCACCGAGTAACAATTTCCGTTTGTTTGCACTAATGCAATCTTTTGTATAATTTTTTTTGAGACTTTCGAATTTTAGTATTTTCATTATCTCTAACCTGCTCTGCATGTGTATCATGCCAACGTTTTTGAATTCTTTACACGTTCTACTTTGTCATCTACTCTTTGTCTTTTATTTCCGGCCCCGGGTGTGGTTAAATCTCTTGGCACAAAGTTTCATCTCGCGGGACTTGAAAGTATCTCTCTGATCTCTGATAAAGTCTAAAAAGTCTTGTCTCATCCCAGGATTTTTTTTATTATAATAGAGAAAATATAGACATTTCTAACATACACCTCCTCATATGGAAGATAAAAGGACATAACATTGTTTTGTTGTGCTCGAAAGTGCTGAAAAACAGTGAGAGCTGGGGTCTTCCTAATATCTCTAAGACCCCATGTATTTCCTTAGCTTGGAAATGCCAGTGAACATGCATACTAGAAGGAGAGGGATCATGACACTCTTTTAAAGTGGTTTGGACAGAAGTAATCCATGGGTGGGATTAAAAGTGTGTCAAGTAAGAAGTAAATGAATCTTGTAGCAGAGCATCATTACAGGAATTGAAATGCACATTATATTCAACTCTTGTGATTTAAGCTTTTAGTGTAAATCTAAATATCAATACATCTAAATGATGAATAGTACTTCTGAATATTGTCAAAGTTAAAATTTTATACAGTTAATGGCATTTTAAAACTTTAATGCACAAGCTAAATAAAAAGCATCAGACCAAATGTACATTGAAACTGAGAATAGCACTTAGTAGTCGTAAGGAGTTAAAGCTGTGGCATTTTCAGGTTCTTTGTGTGCTGATGTGGCCATAAACCCAGTAAGCCTGCCATTCAAGTCTGGCTGCTATCTTGTACCTGTAAATACTATGTTTATTTGGAGAAATTTGGGCGCATAGGATTGATGGGCTTTGTTGGACTGAATGGCCTGTTTTTCAAAAGACCTTTTCTAATGTTCTAATGCTGCAGTAGGGCTTTGGACTCACACAACAATGAATTTAGATTAATCAAATACTAAAATTAAATGCAGGTGTGAATGGGTAATGCCAAAGAGCATTAGGATTGCATGTGCATGTGTCCATCCCTTTTAGAATGCTGGTTCAAATGTGGCAGACAGGCTTGAGAGTGTCAGGACGCAACCTGGCAACAGGAAACTTGTCTTTCTCATAACACACACATGCCAGCTCAAAATTTAGTGTCAACTCTAAACCTAATATTTATGTCTTTGGGATGGGAGACAGTCTGCACATGCCAACTCCACATTTAGAATGTCTGGGCCATGAATCGAACCCACGTTCCTAGGCAGTTAACACTAAACTCTGTACCACTGTGATGCTCTCCAAACAGATAAAAACCTATAAATGCAAACCGATTCTTATTCTTACTAACTTGTGGTATACATAGTCACAGTAATATAGAAAGAAAATGAAAGATGGCAGTTTGAATAATTCATTATTTTATTAATAACTTGGGGAAAAAAAAGTTTAATGATGGCTTTGGTCTGCAGTGAGGACAGAAATGAAACTAAAGAAGGAACTGCAGGGATTATTCACGCTTTAATTACTCTGTTTTGGTGAAAGGCAATCCTTCTATCAGTGAAGCAACTGCAAACTAGCTGACTGCTCGCCTGCTTTTGTTTCTTGAAGATTTGCTTACTATAGATGTGTGATTTTCCCAGTTTTGTCCATCAGGGAGCGTTACCACCATAAATGGATCAGGTAGAATGCTAGGAAATGTACTGTGCAAAAATCATTTCACTTACGGTGCTGCCTCAAATCCACAGTGAGGTTAAGTCCAAACAACTAGTGATTTCAAATAGTTTATAGAAGTATCTCTGTCCACACTAAAATGACCAAAAACACATATAACATAGACGTTTGTCATGCATGCTTTTGCGGATAAATTCTTGAAGGGATGATTACACTGCCAGCCACAGGATTTATTGCAAAATTGTGGCCACCAGTAAATTATTTGCATTTTGCAGATGTATGCAGCATTCAAACTGTACAAAACACAATTTTAATGCATACAGGTAAGCATCACAATAAGCATCATGGAAAGTAACTCTTCTGTGTCCGTTATGTTGGAATATGATTTGTGACCAATCGCAATGAGCAGGATCCAATCAGAGAGTAATAAGCACAAACCAATCAGAGCACAATTAGAATATGCATTTTCATCCATTCCACAGTGCAGTGCTGAGTTGGTATTATAAGAAGCATACAAGTCTGGGGAGCATTTTCAAAAGTCACCATTTTTGGGGGTTAAAAATGCCAGGATAATGTGGACAAAAGGCAAAAACAGAGAATAATGTCTGTATGTTTAAACAAAAACATAGCAGTGGGAATGTAGTATAAGGATTTTCTCATCTTATACACCTTTTATAAGCTATTGTGTAACTTGTTTCTCTGAAGAAAATGAGTTTTAGATCACAGTTGTGGTGTCTCCATTCCAAGGCTTCATGTTCTTCATGTAATGATATACTGCTTGTATGTTTTAGAAACAGAAAAATGTTGAAAAGACCCTAGAAGAATGAATATGGACAAGAGGTGAAACTTTTCAACTAACTGGTAATACGTTTTTTTTAAAGTGTTTAAGAAATCTTTCCTTAAAACTAGAACAGTAAATGTTCAGACGCAGTAAGCCTGTCAAGGCTCACAGACAAAGCAATTCAAATTAACCCCTCGTTCACTTATAGACCTTGAATGGCAAGTAGGGATCATGGGGAAGATGGCAGCAAGGCGTGCATGCATAACATATTCAGAACACCAAACATCCTGTTTACTTAGTCTTCACTCTGGACAGGACACTTCTTTTAAAGAAAATATTTTTAAACTCAAAAAGAAGATATCCAGCAGGAATAATCTCCTTGGCAAACTAGCAAACACATCCTGGGGAGTAGACCCTAAGACCCTGCTATCAACAGCCATGGCACTCTGTTATTCAACAGCAGAGTATTGCACACCAGTATGGGCTAGGTCAACCCATGCCAACAAGGTTGACCCTGAGCTAAATAGTGCATGGCAAATCATCACCGGCACATTGCGAACAACGTGCCTTCATGTTTTATACAGGCTGGCTGGGATCGCACCTCCCCATATACGACGAGAAAATAGTTCCAGAGTGAAAGGTTCAAGCAACTGATGGACTCCAGACACCCACTTCACCATCACCAGGAAGTAAATCGCCGACTACCTTCTTGTCGGAGCTTCGCCACAGTGGAACCCCTTAATCCAAAGTAGTCCACAAAACATAGGCTCGAGAGGTGGCGAGAGTCTGACTGTAGCCCTCCTAATGAAGCTCTTCCTACACCTCAAGAGCATCTACCCAATGAAACATCCCTCTCTAGGAAAGACTGGGCCGTGCTTAACCGAGCTAGGTCATAGGTGGGCAAAACAAGGGACAACCTATTTAGATGGGGCCTCACAATAAGCACTGAATGTCCCTGTGGTGAGCCCACCCAAACAATGGATCACATTCTCCATGAATGTTCCTGAGGCCCTACATGTACCGATGAAGATCTTAAGGATGCTAATGACACCGCTCTTACCTTCATACGGCAGTGGCATGATAAGATATGATGAAGATGATAACATATTCAAGTAGTAACAAGTATAAAAAACAACAGTGCACTCCATGTTATGCTGTAATACAAATGTGAATGTGAACACGCTAACAATTAAAGTGATAATTAGAAATACCAAAATGCAGGTGCAGAAGCAGATTATTATAAATGTAAAAATGAACCATGTATAGAGATGTTCAGTATGTTTACACCATGACCACAGGAGTTTTTTCAGGCACTCTGGTTTCTTCCCACAATTTAGGATGACTGCTGATGCTAAATCAGCATAATATGAGCAACCATGTTTGTGTGTGTGTCCTGCAATGGACTAACATGCTATCCTGTGTCATCCTGTACCTGATGCTACAAGGAGAGATCTTGGCTCTTAGACACCAGAAACTGTTACATTTGGCCTCAGAAAAATGGATAGATGGAACAGTTGGAAATTTGGACTTAACACCGCCCTGTGTGTACTGTGCAGAAGTCTTAAGCACATTGGAGAGTTCACAAAAAGTGTTGTGCTAGACAGTTATTTTATGCCTTCTGGATTAGTGTGTTATAAGAAAAGAGCGTATTTTAGAGATCAAGACCTTCCTTTTGTAAAAAGTGAAGCAAACAATCAAACATTTGAATTTCCTTAAAGAAAGAACTTGACATAGTAACAGACCACCATCCAAATAAAAAAGGGAGATCTTTGTAAATATAAAGCCAAGTGATTGATTAAGTATATAAAACAAAAATGTGCTAATGATCAATGACATAATGTGAAGATTGAACCAAAGTGATCAACTGAAAGAGAAACAGCCACGCCCAAGGGTAAGAAACAGCTGTATGAAAAAGGTGAGGTTGCAGCAGATGAGTCAGTTTAACCTGCAAATCTTACACCACGGCAAAAAATGAACAAGGTGGCCATCCTGCACCATCAGGGTTGCCCCTAAGCAGAAATGTTTCGGCGGACATTTTTTTCCAGATGTACTTCCCCACCTCTTCTGCAGAAGCGCAAACACCCAGGCAAGATAGAAGACTAGAAACACAGTGGTAGGCCACAGAAACTGAGTGCAGCAAATAAAAATACATCAAACTTACTTCCTCGCGAAATCACAAGATGTCCGCCAGTGCTATCAGCTCAGAACAGGAAGAAACCACTAGGACCCTGGGACACCCATCTACAGTCCTATTAGCAGTGGAAGAGATGTGACTAAAAGGCATTTCTCAGAGGTCAAAATAAATTAAAACTACTGTACTTGCTTACACATGAAAACACAAGGACTAGGGAGCAGAAAATGCTCTTGACCGACGAGTCAAAGTGTGACATTGTGGTTCTAACACCAGGCAGTTTGTCCACCAATGGACTGGAGAACAGTACATGGATGAGTTTCTGTAGACAGCAATGAAGCATGGTGGAGGTTCTTTGCAGGGTTGGGGTTGTATTTACCCAAACAGAGTTGGTGATTTGATTAAAACTGATGAGCCCTTCACTGCTGTGAAGTACAGGCCGGGTGTCTGATTAGTCCCATCCTCATTCTGCAGCAAAGCAATGACCCCAAACACATGGCCTAAATCATAAAAAATATCCACAGGAAAATGAGGAAAAGGGAATCCTGCAACATTTGGTATGGTCTCCACTGAGCCCAGACTTCAACATCATTGAGATAGTCTGGGATTATTTGCAGAGACAGAAGCAAGTGAGATATCTAAAATCAACAGCAGAACTGTGGCAAGTTCTCCAGGAGAACAACTGACCATGTGAACCTGCATAAGAGTGGACCTAAGAGAAGACAAAGGGGCCGTTAGACTAATATGGACTAGTTTCTTTTCTGTTTACTACACTTTCTGAGAAGTTTAATGATTAATAAAAACTATTTATGGCATTATTTTTTAAAGCATTCCCACTTTAAAGCATTTTTTCACAAGTGTCTCAGACTTTTGCATAGTACTGTATATTTATTGAACATCTTATTATATATTGCATCATATTCCTCTGTTTAAGTTTCAACCTTAAGATTTGTGGTTATTGTATTTCCTGTTTCATATTTTATTCCTAACTGTATATTGTGCTGAGCTCACAAATGCAAGTGCACTTGATAATAATAAATTTAATTTAATTTAATTTAATTGATAAGGGAATAGTAAAAACAGTAAATACTTCTGAAATTGTGACTCATCAGAATTTCATAAAGTAATTTGCCAGCAAGTTTACATCACTTAGTACAATTGGCACTAATAAATAAAAAGTAGTACACAGCTAAGAGGTCACTCCACACTGAGAGACTACTAAAGAGTGCTGGCCTGTTACGAAGTAACGGAGACTCTTATTAAACATCCGATTAAAATGCAGTCATCCATTATAGGGGTGTTAAGGGATAATTAGCATGGGTTTTAATGGAAAAACCCCATTTAACATGGAAGAAGAGGTTACGATATATACTCACTGAGCAAATTATTAGGTGCACTGTACTAATGCTTGATAGGGCCTGCTTTTTCTCTTACACCAACTTCAGTTCTTCGTGACATGGGTTCTACAAGATGTTTCTACAGATTTGTCAGCTGCACATTCATACTTGTAAATCTTCTTCACTTCTACCACATATCAATGGTGTTCTACTGGATTCAGACCCAGTGACTGGGAAGCCATTGAAGAGCACTGAACTCATTGTCATGTCCATGAAACCAGTTTGAGATGACTTTTGTTTTGTGACATGCTGCATTATCATGCTGGAAGTAGCCATCAGAAGATGAGTAACTCATGGCCATGAAGGGATGCATGTCATCAACAACAATACTCAAATAGCATTCAAGTGATGATTGATTGGTATTATTGGACCCAAAGTGTGCTAAGAGGACATTCCCCACACCATTCCATCACCACCACCAGTCTGGACACGTTGGGTGCATGGACTCATACTGTTGTTGTCAAATTCTGACCCTACCATTTGTGTGTCTCAGCAGCAATAGGGATTCATCAGACCAGGCTACTGTATGTTTTTCTAGTCTTCAGCTGTCTAGTTTTGGTGAGCCCGTCCCACTGCAGCCTCATCTTTCTATTTGTGGCTGACAGGAGTGGAACCTGACATGGTCTTTTGCTGTTTTAGCCCATTCACCTTAAGGTCTGGGGCCTCATGTATAACGCCGTGCGTAGAACTCTCACTATAACATGGCGTAAGCACAAAAGCCGAAATGTGCTTGCGCACAGAAAAATCCAGATGCAGGAATCTGTGCGTACTCCAACTTCCACGTTCTTCCGCTACATAAATCCCGATCAGTGTGAAAAGTAACGCTCGTGCATGCGCTTTATGTAACGCCCCAACTCCTCCCAGAATTACGCCTCTTTGAATATGCAATTGAATATAAATCGCCATTTTGTCATTAAAGTAGAACATCATAAACTTCATCTTAAAATCGTTTAATTAACCAGTTTCTCAAATCACATCGTAATTAAAGAAGTACGTTAAATGCTTTGTTTTGTATTTGATCTTCGATGTGCCTATGTGTGTGAATCACTACTTGCTTCTTAAACCGGCTCTCTTCCTCCAACTGGACACAGAATCCATTACATTCGTGATATTACAGCTCTCTGAATAACTAAAATACTGAGATGTACGCGTGATATCATTTTCATGATGATAGGAGTTAAAGCACGTTATTAAACATGAGTTTCACGGCGCATTGACTGTGTGCGACCTTCGATGAAATAATTTATTGCAGCAGTACTCAGGGGTGGCTCTAGGCTTGTGGTGGCACTGGGCAGAGGAAGAATCGGTGGCTCCTTCGCCCGCCAATGTCAGTAAGGTAGCTTATGCACGGTGGATGGCCACACCCGTTGCAGACACTGCATAGCCGCCTCGTGTTCATGACGCAAGCATTTAACTTTTGCCGAAATGTGTCGCTGTGTTTTATTATTTTCTTTCTGTTTTATATTCAATATATATTGGCGTAGCCGCCACTGCAGTCCTTGCTTTTCTTTCCCCAAATACCCAATCAGAATTGGGGAGCGCCGATTCTTCAAAACGTTTAAGGAACATTGAAATATCTTTGTAGTACATGTTTAATTATTCTATCCTTCACGACACTCCCAGTGAAGAATATAGATTATTTAAATGAAGTTAAAGTTTTATCTGTATAATATAATAAACATATTTTGCTGCATTTCATCTTAAAAATGATATCGTCATCATATGCAAATATGCGCTTTATAAAGTGGCTCAGGTTGTGCGATATTATAACTGTAGTGCAAGTTTACAGTGGGGTGATTGTACTTATAAGAACAAACAGTTCTACAAGAGCAATTGATTGAGTGTGTTTATAGTTCTTGGGATGAAACTGTTTCTGAAACGCGAGGTCCGTACAAGAAAGGCTTTGAAACGTTTTGCCGTGGCTGAGGCAGCGTGTCCTTGAAGCTGTATACCGATAATTCTCTTTCCGATCAGCTGCTGCTGTGATTCACACTCAGAAACAGTGATATAAATACTCTGAGTGGTGCAGTGAGAGTAATATGGAAAACGATGATCCGCTGTGGCAACTCCTAACGGGAGCAGCTGAAAGAAGAAGGTGCAGTGAGAGTAACAACACTAAAGCAGTTATGGTATTTGGAATACTATGGCTATTCCCTGGATCATTATATTGTTACAAGTTAATTACAATCAGATGCGTTACACTAATAAACAATATGCGGTTAGTTTCAGTGTATTTATAAAGCCGCGTCAGGAAAATAAGGTGTAACCACACAGGAACAGTAGCACTGCTTTGACGCTGGGTGCCGCCAGTCTGCAAAACCAAGCGGAGAACTTGCGTACGACAAGGCATGAGGTACCGTGGAAAAGTGCGTGGCTTTACACCAAGTGTAGGTTTTATACATCGTGATTTGAACGTGGAAAAGTTCTTACGCAACATTTCTGTGCGTACGCACCGTTTATACATGAGGCCCCTGATGTGCTGTGCATTCTGAAATCATTTTGTGCTTATCACAGTTGTGCAGAGTGGTTATTTCTATGAGTTACCATAGCTTTTCTGTCAGCAGGCTATCTAATATGTTAGATACTGTAAATATGGTTTGTTGCCTTGGTTAAGGTGCCTTTTTAGAGGTATATGAACAAACTCAAGATGAGATGGATGCAAGGTGTGGGATGAACATGCAGAATACTTGGTAGTGGTGTGAGGATGTTTTCTTGAATTAAGTCACGTTCGTGTGATCACATTGTGAGGAAGAATGGAATAAAACATGAGAAACATTTACCAGGAGATGTAAGACATACAAGAAGTCTGGCAAAAATGGTAGTCTTTAAATGGGCTGGGGTCAGAATACCAGAAGAAAGTCTCAAAATCAAACATCAAACCTAGAACACTAAACCAGAAGATGTAGTCAAAATAGCAAAGAAAATACCCTCAACTAAACTGTTGTATTTGCCCCTAAATAACACTTAATGAAATGAGTTTGGGTACAAGAAGCAATAGGCAATCTTATATAGACAACGTCTGACATCATAATATGTTACAGGGCTGAAAACGGACATAGCATCTGTAAATAATACTATAGGGTGGTCCAGACCTAATTATGCAATTTTCATTACGCTATAACGTATTAAGTTTATTACATAGAAAATCACCAGAAAAATCTCGGACCATCGAGAAGTGTGCGAACTGACGACATGAAGAATCGTCCCCGCATAAATCAAAGTCATCCAGACAATCTGGATCTGCATAATTAGATCTGGACCACCTCTGTACTGTAGCCGTACAAAGATTGTCACAAAATGGTAGGAAACTTCCAAAAAAACAGAACACAGAAAGGTGTTGACAGAATTACAATAAAAACATAAACAAAAATAACAAATGTATATCATCCATAAATGAGACAGATGGCAAATTCTAGATTGATTACAGATGTCATCTCGGAGTCCTACTGAGGTCCGCTACATGTTCTGATCTTTATAAATGATGTACATAAAAATGTAGATTAAACAGTTGGTTCAATTCTTTGATGATTTTAACTAAACGGATTATTCTCTGCTTAACTCAGACCTTGGAATGCTGCGTATGGATCAGGGCACAGCTAGTAAAGTCACTCCGGGACTGCAGGGTATGAGGAATGAGGGAAAGCTAAACATCATCACACTCATTCAACCCATCAAAAATGTGTTAAAAGGATTTAAAGTGGAAACCAGGATAAGCAGAGTTAATGGAGAAAATATGCACGGGTACAGCAAGGAGCTGCAAATGCCACACAGGCAGCAACAGTTTAGATTTTAGCCTAAACAATTTTGGGATTGAGAAGTGCAAATAGAAAGTTAGTGCAAAGAAAACAAAATATGGGTGGAAGTATGAAAATTAAAAAGAGAAAATCAAACGTTCTCTAGAAAATCAGAGTGGTCTTTGTTGCTAAATAGAAATAGTGAGATGTGATATTACTTAGAACACCTGTAAAATAGTCATTTTCAGAAAACAAAAAATAAAATGTATTTTTCCTGAGCCTTTTAGTTTATAGCCCAGAATTAACTTAGGCAGCAGCTGATGCTGGGGTCCATGCGACAGCCCTGGCATGGAGTGCTCTGCTCCTACAGTTTAGGAGGTTGTGGCAATAACAAAGAAATGCTTAATTAGGATTAAAGAATCAGCCTTTGTAAACCAAATGGTCACTTGCAGTTCTTTGGTGCAGCGTGTGATGTGATCCCAGCAGGTACAGTTACAAACAAGCTAATGAGGTTGACAGCTTTTGCTTTAGGACTTTGCCTTGTCAAAGGAAATGGTCACACCATCTATCAGTGGAGTTTGCTGATGTCAAACATGCCAGAAAGCAAAACAGGTCATATTACAAAAGTCTGGTCCTGTTTATTTATATCACTGCTGACTTTTGAGAAGGTAGCATTATATTGATAGTGACAGGGAGTCATTGGCTTTGTCCTCTCAGTCCAGGTGGAGGTACGGTAAAGTAAAACAGTATGGACTAGAAACGGGATAAGTACCAGCCATCATGATCCTGAAATGGATTAAGCAGGATTGAGGATGTTGTGCTGTGAATAGTTTAAATATGTTTACTGAAATCGTGTATCACATATACAAGAATGGATGTAATAATCTAATCCTGCCCTTAACTCCCATCTTCACGTATCCCAGTCTTTCTCTTTCTCTATTAGTCTAGCATACACCTTTCTCCACATAATGCGGTCTGTTTTTTTCTCCACCCCAGAACACCATTTTCCTGCTTTCCATTTAACGTTTGCCCTTTTATAAGAGGGTTACTACAGTGCACCATAGCCTTTCTCAACAGTGTCTGTAACATACTGTACTCTCTTGTCTTGAAGTCGGCTCAGTGCCATTCACAGCAGCAGTTTTTCTCATCTTCCACCCCTACGTCAGAGCTTTCTTTGAGGGTTACATACTGTACTACTTGAAAGAGTAGGAGCAGCAGATGACAAAATTACAGGATGGAGTCACCTTTGCATACCCCACTGTTTTAAGAAGAGAGGCTATAGTCATGATTGAAACAAGTGGAAATTCAAATGAAAACAACTGGGAGTTCAAGGTGAACGTGTAGGTGAGTACAAAATTAGCCTAAAGACAGAAAACAAAGGAGAACTTTTTCAGAATCAGGTGATGATAAAAATGGTGTCCCTTTAGGGTCAGCGTTAGGGCTGCTGCTCTTTTTTAAGATATATACATTTGGACAAGTGTTTAAATGACATGCTGGTTTACTTTGTGGATGTACCAAACTAGGTGGAAGGGCAGATGACGTAGCATCAGAGGGACTTGGACAGCATACAGGCTTGTGGAAGATGACATTTAATGTACATAAATGTAAGGTATTACACGTAGGAACTAGAAATGTTAAATTTCAGAACATAATGGGAGGCCTAAAACTTGAAAGTACACCTTATGAGAAGGACCTCAGAATCATAGTGGCCACATCCAGACAGAGAACAGCAGTGATCAGGAAGGTTATTAGGATGAAATCATCGTATGTGGAGTACAAGTCAAGTTATAACTAGTTATATAAGGCCTCACCTGGAGTGCCGTGTGCAGCTCAAGGTCTCCACATTACAAAAAAGACATGACAGCGCTGGAGAAAGTCCAGAGGAGAGTGACTAGGCTGAGTCCTGGACTAAGAAGTCTTAGCCATGCATATTCTGAATATACAGAGTATATGTGAAATTCACAAAAGTTTCCATGTTCTAAAATAGATGTATTGGGGAAGAAGTGTATTGTATAATAAAGAATGATTTGCTTTCTGTTGCATGCAAAAAGCAAATTTCTAAATTACAACTCCAGTTAACTCATTGATTTAATTTATAAGTTTGAGTAATCCAGTCAAGTATTTAATAGTGTAAGTGAAAAAAATTCTGTAATATGAACCCAAGTAGGGTAGAACATGGCGGTGTCCTCAATCTACCACTGGCTCAATCCCTCCACGATGTGCTAAGAAGTACCTCTTGGAGCTTTGATTGTCTGCAGCTATCAGGTAATTCAATGCTTCTTCCCAGCAATCCCAGACCAAATACTTTTAACTTCACTTGTATTCATTTTGCTGTTTCCTGCGTAATATATACTGTATTTATCATTTATTTATTTATCTATCTATTGATTGGTTGATTGTTGTATTTGTCCTGTGAGTCTGCATCCTGTTTTTTATGTTTCTGCTGCTGTATGAATCTAAATTTCCCCCTTGGGATCAATAAACTTAATCTAATCTAATCTAATTTCATAAAAGTCAGACATTTAAACCAGTTGATTGGCTGAAGTAAATAAAGCCTGATATCTTATATGATTTATCCTTCTTCTTCTTCTTCTTCTAAAGCTTTTGTAACTTTCAAGTTGGCTCACTTTCGTGGAAAATACTCTTTTGTAGACTTCCTCGCCTGACACCCCTTTTCCCCTTAGATCCCCTTTCACACAGTTAGCTACTTTTTCTTTGGTTGTCCTCTTCCCTTCTGTCTCAGCAACTCCATATACATGATTCTTCTCTCACATCATTCACCTCTCTTCGCACCGTTTATACATGAGGCCCCTGCTCATTATCAAAAACTCAAGACCAGTGTTAAGGGTCGAGAACTCAATACTGCATGAGTGAGCTAGGGAGGAAGATGTAGCAATGAGCCATTAACATTCCCAATGAGGGAATGTAACATACTTGTAACATACACATGAGGTGGTGGTATAAGGCTGATTCAGAACACTTTGTTTTATTCATATTTTGAGTTTTGATTAATTTATTAACATTTACTGTATACCATAAGAACAGAGTGCAGCTGTACTGAACCAGGCAGGCCCTGTATGTGAATGTGTGGTTTTCTTGTATTTCCACATGGCCGTGATTTATGATTTGCTGCAGATACAATCATATACTGAATAATATGTATAACATGAAGGAAGTTATTTCGTTTTTGCACAGATTTAGTCACACTCTCAGGCGCTTTACATTTGAGGATCACAGTTTAGTCGGTTTCGAGCCAATTTTGTTGGTGTGAGCGAGACAGCGGCTCCCCAGGTGGTAGGGCTGCAGCAGGGCCTTGTTTTGTTAAACCTCTTTGGTCTTCTTTATTCACTCTCTCCTTCTCAGTTACAAGATTTAAAAAAGCTCAGTGTAAAAAATGCTTTAATAAAAATACACAAGACTTCAAAAAGTCTCTGACCATGCCTGGGTTCCGACCTTTTAATTGAAATTCCCAAGTAGAAAATGAGCTGCACATCACCATGAAATGGTATCCTATCCATTTTTTTTAAATAAAGAAGCCAGTCTGTTATAAATGAACTACCTGAGCAAGCTCACTGTGTCATGGTGACTGTGTGCCTTCAGCTGCTTGTGATCCCTGCTTCAAATTAATTCTTTTACAAGGCTGAAAATGTACAGTATGTGTTTTTATACTTTTAGCAGTTTTGCAAAGTTTGAGGTGAGGAAGCGAGTCTATACATCAGAAAGAAGTTTCACAAAATCACTGAATGAATGGCCGTGTGTGAGCGCGCATTAATAAACATGGAGCATCTCATTTTCAATGCACCCCTGCAACACTACTTTACATCGGTAACCAATGCAGACATTCCAGCTGAGGGCTTTTTCAGGCATTAGGAAACCAAATTGAAGCTGTAGTCGAAAAAACCAAAATGAATTAAATGAATCTAAAACAAAAAAAGTTAAAGTTAGTGAAGATGAGGTGTGATGAACTGATAGCTATGCCAAATGCCTCCACCTCACATCTCCAGGACAGTGGATTTGCACTCAATGTGCTGAGGTGAGTTTTTTTTCTGAATTTATTGTTTCTTCCCAAATCCAGTGTTAGATTCATTGCCAACTCGAAACTGGCGTGATGTGTGTGAGTGTACCAGTAGATGAACGGTTGCCCAGTTCATGGTTTATTTCAGCTTTCTTCGGGAAAGGACTCTAATTCCCCACCACCCTAAAACTCTGATTATATTGGTTCAGTAAATGCATAACTTGGTTGGGTAGAAATGACAAGGAGAACTCAAATGGTACAAATCAAAGAAAATGGTCTTAATGTAGTAGTAGAAGTTCAGAAGTACATGTTAATGCAGATAAAAATGAAGATGGTATTCAGTAACTGCTATGCGTGTATTTCAGAATTTGTTTAGATTAGTGGTTTTTAAAGTGTGGTCCAGGAGTTGACTTAGCCATCTTTCCTAGAAGAACTTTTTGTTGCTGTTGAGTCCACCTAAAATGGCTCTAAGACACTGATCACAGTGTGCCCTCTGTTACTGTCTTGCAGAAGATATCATCTTTTTACTTCTACACCATTCCTTCCCACTTTGATTCTGCAAGGTTGTAGTGATTGCTTCCTCTCCTTCTCTCTTTCAACATGTCTACAAAGTCACAGTCTCTCTCCTGTCCAACCCAACCCAACTTCATACGTCGGACTCTTCTTTTTTTAAAATCATTGCTGTTGTCCGACTCAGGAGCCAACCACTGGCAACGGCAGTCCCTTAATTTCCTTAGAACGCTGACACACTCTGCTTCATCTGTATTAATTTACTATGCCTACAGACTGTAACGCCATCTTCTAGGCTTTACTATGGACCTGTGATACAGCAGGTCCGTGGCTTAGAAGAAAAGGCTAGCTTTTAAAATAAATAATCGCTGCACCCACGGCTTAAAGAGGTGGCGTGGTAGTGTGGCCGGAGCGGTTCTCGGACACGACATGGTGTGGGTGTTTCCTCGCTTAAGAGCACAGGTGAGGAATCATGATGCTGGGAGCTGCTCATTGCCACACCTGAGCCACGTCCCCATTATAAATAGGAGACGCGCAAGTGCGTAGGAAAAAAAAATATCGAAAGAGCGGAGGTTGGAGGAGGAAGAAACGGAAGCTGAGAGTTGGTGTGGGTGTGAGTGAGTGCAGCTGGGAGAAGTGAGCCCTAACGGGGTGTTTGGCTGAGTTTTGCAGAGGAGCAGGAGTGACCACGATCGGGGACACGCAAGGCCATGGAAGCAAGCGGGAGTCAGAGATTTGGGATCGGAACCCCGGTGTGAGTACACTGGTCACTGGGGAACCCAAGTCTTGGTCTGGTGGAGCCCTACAGAGCCAGGGACCAAAAGGTGACCAGACCAGTAGGAGAAGTCAGCTGCAGGTAGGGCAACTCCCCTGGTGCATACCCTGGATGGGAGAAGCAGGGGAGCTGCCAGTATAAGGCGGCACCGGGTTTTGTCTTTAAAGGACTGCTTCCAGCCATTGTTTTAACTTTGTTTTTATGGATTTATTTATTGGATTTATCCTCCACATTTTCACTGTTTTTAATGGATTATTTATTTAATGAAGTATGGAGCACTGCACTTTATTTGGACACTTTTGTTTTGGTTTTGTTATTTTTAAATAAAAGCACTTTTGCACTTTGCACCTTTCCCCTTGCTTTTGTTTGGTGTCTTCATTGTCCAGCTCATCCGGTTATATTACCGACAGTGTCGGGTTCAAAGAGGCACCCTGAAAGAGTGATGAGAGCATGGAGCAGAACCAGCATCGTGACAGGACCATCTGGACCTTTGAAATGCAAATCCAGCAATGGCTGAATATTAGTCTTGTAATCTAGGTCTGCCTTCCAGGTGGGCATTGTTGAGCACCTGGTAGACAAGAGATTCAATCTGGGAAAAGGTGAAAGGTAGAGACCTGCAGGTAAAACCAACAGAAAGGAGCCAACATGGTAGCTCATTGAGTAGCAACATAGAAAGAGACAGAGGAGCAGTGCAAGTGCGACAGAGCTGTTTGAGCTGGATTTTGTTGGATTTCTTAGGGTACGTCCATAGTGTAACAGTAGGAATAGTACAGGCACTTCAGTTAAGGAGGTGCTTTTTACTGAACAGCCCTGTTCAGAACTGCTAACTCACCATTTGAGTCTATGTGCCATCTTTTTCTTTTTGTACCTTGGCATTTTTCACATGAGTGTCTGTAGAAAAAAGAATGTGATAAATATAACATGGATTTTTTTTATGGAGTGGCTCTTGGCCATAGCTGGTCCTCCATTTCTTTGAGTGTATCTTTGACAAAGTGATCCTCGATCCAAAACATTTTGAAAAGCACTGCTTTAGATTGCAGTTCATTGTTTCTGTTTTTTATAATTGTCACTTAAATTGAGTATGTTTGTCTCCTTCTTTATTGTCCTATTTAAGTAGACAAAAGGTCTCCAGCTGAAACAGTAATTATACATTTGTAAAGAGTTTTCACATGTTTTCTACTGTGATGAACCTACTCTCAAATTAATTTTTGATTGCCGAAAAAGCTGCCAGATGACACTGATTTTTAACACAAATATGGTGAACCAAATCCTAACAGTACAAAACCGGCGAGTTTTATTATACACAATGGTGTGACGGTGCGGGTTCTGCTCCATGCTCCCATCTCCCTTTTGGGAGCCCTTGAACCCAACACCATTGGTAATGGCACCGGATGAGCCGGGCAATTATGACATCACAACGAAGCAAGGGGAACGTGCAAAGTGCTGAAGTGCTTTTATTAAAAACAACAAAACCAAATCAGTGTCCGAAACAGTGCAGTGCTTCCAGAAGTCAATAAATAAATAATCCATTAAAAACAGGGTGAAACAGTGGAGGTTACAATCCAATAAATAAATCCTTTAAAAATGAGGTTTAAACAATGGCTGGAACCAGTCCTTTAAAAACAAAACCTGGTGCCTTCTTCTACTGGCAGCTCCCCTGCTTCTCCCATCCAGGCCATGCACCACGGGAGTCGCCCTACCTGCAGCTGACCTTCTCCGATCTAGTCTGTAGCCTTGCGGTCCCTGGCTCCGTAGGGCTCTCCAGACTGACTTGGGTTCCCCAGTGACTGGGGCGCTCACACTGGGGCTTCCCCCTCCCAAGCCTCCTGAATCCCGCTGCCTTATGCGGCAAGGCAACCACTTTTCAGTCACTCCTGCTCCTCCAAAGTGCTCAGCAGGAGCGACCACTTCGTGCTGTCCCCTGAGTGTCAGCCAAACACCCCACTAGGGCTCACTTCCCAGCTGCCTTCTCTGATCAGTAAGCCTGCCCTCTCTCTCTCTCTCACAGCAACTCCTTCACTTCCAGCATCTTCTTCTTTCATCTCCTCTAACTTGTGTTCTTTCAATCATCATTCTCCCCCTCCGCACTCGCTCTTCTCATATTTATTATGGGGAAGTTGCACTGGTGTGGCGATTAGCAGCTCTCGGCAGCAATTACAGATACAGATGATTCCTCACCTGTGCACTTAAGTGAGGAAACGCCCGCATCATATAGCGTCTGAGAACCACTCCAGCCACACTACCTCACCCCCTCTGTAAGCCATGAGTGCGCCGATTATTTATTTAAAAACTGGCCTTTCATCTGAGCTGTGGACCCGCTGTACCACAAATGGTGGATTACCATATGTACAAAATACGCAAATACTAAATGTCCACAATGCTCCTGGTAGTTTATTAAGTGAGAGGAAGATTTACATCCACCTGGCAGCAGTTGGAAAGGCCACCACTTCTCCCTCTCCATTTCTTCCTCCACAAATTGGTCACTTAAACTCATATTTAGGGACAGTCCTGGAGTTATCTCTTGAGTTGCATTAATTCCATCAAACACCATGGAGCAGCTTTAAGGCCAATATCTTTTAGTAGTTACCTGTTCTAGGCAAATACCGACAGACTAGAGTGTTCTCTGGGTCAAATCATCTCTTCTACTCTCATCATTTTTGGGACTATAACCACACCGTCTTGGTCAGGAGTGCCCAATGCATCGATCGCGATCGACCAGTAGATCGCGTTGCATTCAAAAAAAATTTTTTTAAACGTTAGTCTATCATACAGTATATCCTCCCTATTCCATTTGCCACTTGATTGACATACAGGCCAGTCTGAGATCTCTTTTCTTCTAATACACTGGTCATCCCGCAAGTACGATCAAACGCGCAAGCTACTGCAAAACTCTGGCTGTGATCTAGTTAGCCTTCCAATTTATATCGACTAAAGAAGGGATTTAAAAAAAATGTTTGGGGAGGGTATGGGCTGGATGTGGAATTGGAAGAGGATTTTTTTCTCACAATGTCAGAATCGAAGTGTGTTTTCCAGTGATTTTTAGGCATGGCCTTCATTTACATAATAATGGTGAGTCGGAGCCAGTTGTCGGCACACTCCCTTGATTTGACATACCCAGTGACTCACTTCAGCTAGTCGATGATTAGCTCTGATAAAATCAAACAGGTTTAATTTTGTCTTTAGTCGTAGGTGTGGGCTGTATGTGCATGAGAGCTGACAATCAATGAGTGCTCAGTTAGAAGTACAGTACATATAATGCAGGGACAAGAAATAAAGAATGTGAGTGTTTCATATAAAAAAGAGAAGCTCGTCTGTCTGATGTCTCATGTTTTACATGTCGCGAATACAAAAAAGAAAAACAGGACACTTATAACAATGAGAGATTTCTGTTTTTGATTTTTAATAAATCTGCAAAACTTTCTGAAAGCATGTTTTCACTTTGTCATTATGGATCATTGAGCATAGCTTGATGGGCACAAATGTCAGATTTATCCGTTTCAAATTAAATTAGTTATCTACAATGGAATAAAGTGTGCAAGAAGTGAAGTGGTTTTGAAAACTTTCTGAATCCATTGTGAGTGTACATGTGTAATGTGAGTCCTTAAAAGCAATCACATACTGTTGGGCTCAATGTGCTGCATGCCTCTCATTTGTAACCAGAAGAACTAGAAAGTGCAGTTTGGGGGCAGTGAGCTTCTGAAGGTAATTTGTAATGAAGGGTGACATTTTGGTGTAGCAGAGAGGAACTCACTTGATCCAACTTTAACATCCCTACAGTTAGCGGATAGCAATAACTGAAGAAACTTTTAGAATGGCAGGTTCTTTGGCTAGACATTTACAATATAAACCAACCCAGGCTGTGCTTGAACTGTGCCGTGCGACTAGTGAGATATTTGGGATTGAATTTGGGTATCGCAAGCAGTTTTGGTTACTAAATGACAAATATTCTTTAGATGGAGGACATGAATTTAGATGAGTTCAGACAAACTTGAGATAATCCGTGGACAGTCTGTTATGACTGCAGACATCCTAAACTTGTACCCCATTCTCCAGCTTCTCCCGCAGGTGACCGTCCAACTCTAAGCCATTAATTAGATGTGGCATGTGCTGTCAGTCTTTAAAAAGAAGCTACAAGGGCCGCCTTGTGGGCATATGCTGTATGTTCCGTTTAAATGTTAAACAACACACAACAGCTACATCTTATCAGATTTTCTTAAAACCAAGTCTTTTCCATTTTTTGAGAATTGTTGCTTTGAGGCAAAGGTAGTGACAAGGGTAAATGAGCATGGGGGCTTTTGCTTAATTTGCAGTCTCACTGGCTGCACCTTGTGTCACAGATGACCATTTTCACCTTAGAGAACCGGTCATTTACTTTAAAATGATTTGTTTCCTGTCACAAAGCTGATGGCAGGATTATCATCTTTGAAAGAGTTCTGTTGGCCTGAATAAGACAGAATGGAGTTCAAAGTGGAAGGATAGACATATGACCTTTAAAGAAGATGAAACTGAAAGGCTGCTTCCTTTCCCCAGTTTGTCTCAAGCCCAGAAAGGAGAAACACGAATGAGCGATGGTGCGACAGCCATAACAATGTGGTTAGTTCTGCCATTACCTTTAAAAATATGCATGCAGACAATAATAAAGATGAATAACACTAGACAATGAATAGTTTACTTCCTGAACACTTTGGGGGATATGTTATGGATTTTGGCCTCCTGGGAACAAAAATCAACTTAAAATTGTCCTATAATGTGAGTTTCTCCTATTTGTGTGAGTTTCTCTCCTATTACCGATCACAAAAGCCGACTTTAAATGTTGTTTTATTGCACTCACCCACTTTTATGATTTCCTCTCATATTGTAAGTGTGCATATACAGTACAATAACTACAACTAGGTGATAGTCTAAAATTAGTGGCCCTGCTACTCTAAATGCAGCTCAGAATGTCCAAGGTCTATGTTTGTGTTTGCGAATGGGACAGCCATGCTAGAGTCTCCTTACGTTAAAAAGAACAGGCCGCTCCATCCAGAGCACAACAGTGTGCACATTAACTACTTGTCAACCCAACAAAGATATGTTTGTCTCATCTTCAGATAACGCTTGGACTGATAAAAAGTTTGCATGAAAACAATGAACAAGGAAAATGAATGATTTCGAGATTTGACACAGATGCTTCCATAAATAACCGATGCCAAGATTAAAGAAGGCATTTTTGTTCGTCCACAAATAAGAAACATCCTCAGTGACAAGCAGTGTGAAAATCTGCTAGTGTGGGGTAGAAGAAATAGCTTAGAATAAGGTTGTCAGACATCCCTTATATACGGGACATGTCCCATATTTGATCATTTTGTCCCCTGTCCCATACTGACCTTTCAGGGAAACCAAAATGTCCCGTCTTTAGTTAATTTTCAAATTTCATAATAAAAATATGTACGTAACAAGGAAACTGCTGTTTGCTGCCTGTTTGTAGCTTGTTCAGTTGCTATGGTTGGCTGAGGACTGCGACACTCTTACCGTTTTACTCTCCAGCCGCGCTGCTGTGCATCTCTGTATCAGCATTGCCACATGCAGTGTCAACAAAGTTTGTTGTTACTACTTGCCACTGTCCACTTTTTTGCTAACTTAAAAACCAATCCATCCCAAGATGCCAAAACGTAAGTGCACTGTAAATTTCGTGATGAATATTCCAGCAAATGAACATTTTTCAAACAAGGCAGAAGCTGTTTTGAAGAAAACTGCAGTGTATGTAATTGCACTTTCAGTATTGAACATATTAAATAGCAATAATATTTCTCTGTTGTCTGCATTAAATAAATATATTCAAATGATTTCACTTTTACAGAATTTTTTTTAGCTTGTATTAAATAATTTTCTAATGATGTTACTATTGTTTTCTTCATAACCCATTAAAATCCTTGCTTTATGTTTTTAACTTAATTCTCTACTTTTATATAATATAATGGTCTGGGTGTGTAGGGGGCATGTATAGTATATATATATAGTAATATAGAGAGAGATTTTAAGAGTGTCCCGTATTTCTAATTTTCTAATCTGGCAACCCTAGCTTAGAAAGATTCAAGGATGCTGTTGAGAATTTTTCGGGCAACTACAAAGCACCACACTACGTCCAGCTGGGTTGACAGCATGCTTCAAGCACACAAAACTATGAAGTGCCACATGTTGTTGAAGTCATTTTCTGCATTTCCATGTGGACTTCTTCCCTGCAGTCAGTGACTAGGATAGTGAAACATTTCACCAGGACATTGCAACCATAAAAAAGCATTATCATGGCAAGAGGCATCCATCAATGATGGATGGATGACTATTGTTGGACACTGAAATGAGAAGCATCCGATGCTGAGTAGAAACGAAAATCAGCAGCAAAACATTTTAAGCTGAATTGAACTAACTCAATGTGTCAGCATCATTAAGAGACTAAACACACTAACTACATTCATTAAAAGCTAATTTCATGTTTCTCCAAACTCCTACATGATGCAATCCATCTGAAATTAGATTTATGAAGGAGCAGTTGCAGTTGTGCCACCAGTAAATGCCTTTTACTTCTCGTCTGACTAAACGCACCAATTACATTACAGGAATTCTCCATTTCGGTTGACCTGTCTATCACATTTTAAGGTCCTTCTTTCTCATTTGTAAACAATGCATTTTACTTTGATTGATGCACAGAGCCGGAGTGACACCTAAGGTTCCGATTTCTTGGTGCTGATGCCACTGAGATCCATCACTGATTAAATCACCACACGTAAACTCATATTCGTTAAAAACAAACGTGCAAGACAAAGGCAAGCAAGCAGCTTAAACCACATACACGTACCCCTGTACAGACTGGTCCTATTCATGTGGTACAGGTTTGCTTTATTTAAATACTATTTGGATGATCTTGCATGGCAACTTGTTACACTTACACCGGCCACCTGCATCACTATATGAGCACCTCAAGAGGTTTCAGAACATTAGATACTTCTACCCCGTGGGCTGTCTGCACCTGTGCCATAGACTGTAGCTTGCCCACCCCTGATTGCAAGAAGTGATGCCATCATTATTAGCATCAGAAGTGCGACACGTGGTGAGTTTTTGTAACTCTGGCTGCGGTAGAACATCATCTGGGTGTTTTTTATCCTCTTGCAGTGCTACTGTTAGAACAATAAAAAAATAGCTGGCAGCAGTTTATTTCAAGAAAAAAGATGTTAACTTCAAAAGCTTTGCACCAAACTGTTTGATTTCCTCCTTTATTTATTTATTTATGTTTCTGCTCCACTCAAGTAACTTCATTTTATTTCATTTTCTGTTCTGTTCTGTTTGTATGAGTTTGTTTTTTTCATTACATTTTAAGTTTACCCTTTCAGGCTTCTCGTCCATTGTGTGGTAGTTTCAGTCCAGAGTGCCGGGGGGACTGCACTGATGGAAGACCACTGAAAATAATAGCTATGACAACAGAAATTTTGGTGCAAGTTTCTTTTTTTAAAATAAAATCATATATAAATGCATTTTATTATGGGGTCCTGAACTATCTTGGGTTCCTAGGCACTTGCTTACCTTTGCCTAATAATTAAGTCTGCCTGTGGATTAAGGAGTAAGGAACTTTCTGGAACACTCAACCCTTCGCGTTGGTTGCACCACTTTTTCCAATCATTATATTTCTCATGCACGGCAGGCTCATGTTGTCTTTTGACTTCTTCCTTAGCTTCTTTACAATGCCACTACTGTGCATGGCCACCAGAGGCTCTTTCCATGTGACTCGCTCATTACCTGGGCTTGGACTTTCATGCCACCACTTCTACCTAACACCATCTGTCTTAGTTTCCCCAACTTTCTAAGGCCATTCATGCCAGAATCCTTAAGGAGATTTTCTGGTGGCTACGCACCAAAATGATTCATTACTCTGATGTAATTGCAGATGAGTGCTTTCTCTGCACCCTAATCTTCCATTCCTGTTTCGTGGCTGGTGCTATCCATAGTGATTCTGCTACGTGATATTTCTTCTGATATAACTTCTGCTCCCTCTAACATTTCAATTTTAGTTTCTAAAGACATTTCTTTACATTTTCATGACCTTCTGAGCATAGTATATTTATTCCTTTCTAAAAATCTTTATATATAATACGCTACCGTGGCTGTCCGTTAGTCTGTCCAGGATTTTAAATCACCTGTAGCTTACAAGCCATTTGACCTATTGACCTGAAATTTGGTACACATATACTACGTGACGTGTTCTATCCGCTTTCAGGGTGATGATTAACCTCCATGGTTATTCCTGTTTTTATTTTTATGTTATTTTATTATAGAATCAACTCTTAGCAGTGGCCAGCAGGGCGGCTGTGTGGTGCATGCGTATGGGCGTCGTTCTCATCCCTACCACCTTCACCGTCACTTCCCCTACCTCTTCATATCTTAAATTATTCTTAAGTGCCAGCTTAAATGAAAAGTTAAGAGAAATGTACTAAGTAATTGCAACACAAACAATGACTTAATCAGTTTTAACGTGAAAGTATGCTGACGAATGAAGAGAAGAAGCGGGCCGCTCAGGTGGAGAAAAGAAGAGCTGCTCAGAAAGCAGCAAGCGCATCAACCTCTGAGCAAATGAATGCTAAATGTATGGAGAAAGTGTCTGAAAACTAGGAATGCTCAAGTCAAGTGTATTCAATGCACGTTAACCCTAACCCTAACCCTAATATAAGTATCCTCAGATCTGGCTCTAGCAATTTGGCTGCCCTTGTCCAAAATGTAAGTAGGGCCCTGCCATCCTTACTGCTTTGAGTAGAATCGTTAATGCCAGATCGATACATTGAAACCTGGAGACACAAAAGAGGAGCCAGGACTGGGGACAGAAGTATGGAGGCTTCAAAACAGTGAACATACAATTTGAGATTGCTGAGGGGGTGTCGTTGATTACTTATAGCAATGTCTTCTTACAAGATTCAGTGAAAATGCAAGCTTTCGAGTCTGGAGCCATTTCAGAAAATAAGTAGTAATTGGGCTATATTGGTAGGCTTCATTTATTTATTACATTTAACATCTCTCTATTATAAAAAAAATAAAATCCTGGAGAGAAACACAAGGGCATTGAGACGTGATCTTCACATTAAGATCACGGAAGACATTTAAAAGAAACCGCGAGATGAAAGATTGGCCATGGAGCGTCTCGAGGGGACCTTAAACAAGAGACTTTGTGCTGAGAGATTGACCCAGGAACGTGTCGCAGGGACGTAGAACAAGACACGCCCTACTTACCATCAGTATCAAATAAGCCAAGAGGCAGCAAAACACTCAGTCGTGTAAAGGCTTTGAGCACACACAGATCCAGGGCTCTCAGCGCATATAAAGTGTATAAGGACAGTATGTTATAAATGAAACGTTGACGAATAAGCGAAGAAGAAAACAGCGCGGAGAAAAGAGAGCAAAAGAGAAAAAGAATAATCTAGGTGCAAATTCTGAAAATAAGGAAAGTAATTATCAGCCCGGAACAAGTGGAATTGAAAAAAAAGCAGGTCCAATCCGGCTCAGAATTAAAAGACAGAGAGTAAAAGACGAAGTAGAACTTCATAAAGACATTCACAAATGTTGGCGCTAAACACATGCAGAGCAGGTTAGAGATTATGAAAGCAGTGGAATTCGAAAGACTCCAAAAAAAATGTTGGCGCGATACACATGGAGAAAGTTAAAGAATATGAAATCAGGAAAATTAGAAAATATAAAAGAAAGAAAGTAAAGATCTCTGTAGCGCAAACAAACAAACAAACTGCCGCATTTAACTATGCACCTATCTAACTTTGGTTTTGCACAATAATCACTGCACCATTGCAACTTAACACTTAATTCTACTTTATTCACATAATTTTACTTATTTATTATGTTCTACTATAGTTTTATCTTTCAATCTGTGACTTTTTGTTAATCTAACTGATACTCTTCTAACTTTGCACAGTTTTTGATAAGTGGATCAGGATGCATTGCGTGTTGTCCTGTATAACTATGCATGTGACAAATAAAGAATCTTGACTCTTGAGAATTTCAAAAAACGGAGTTTACCTCACATGCATTTATTGGTTACTTTGTAAAAAAATGTATTAACTGCTGATGATGTAGAGCGTTATGTTTGTGCTGAAATTCCAAACAGAGAAACCTATCCTGAATTATGGTACAAAGTCATTAAACACAAGTCTCACTGACCTCATTAAAAAGATTCAGCACATTGGGACTCGAAAGATTGAAAATATTGTTTTTACAGAAGTTCTGAAATAAAAGTGAAACAAATGAAATAGCAACAATTCAAAGAATAAAAAAATCTTAAAAAAGTGTGTATCTGGAAAACCAAACACGGGGGCTGGCGATAGAAGCGAGCAGGTGGTGAAGCCCCCTAGTTTCTCTAAAAAATAAAAATCACCCATTTGTTTCACATAGGCGTATAATCACTTAATTATATGACTTATTGGTCTCTAGCCAAACATGTAACTTATGATGATGGTGACAGTCCAGTTATAATCTTACCAAGACGGCTCCATAACATATACATGTCACTTAAGTTAATACATTTTACTGAAAAACGTAATATAATCACAGAATTCAAAGAAATTGAAATATAATGTTTATTTTTAAATATGAATTTTTGCCCAAGATTCCTATTTAATGTACCCTCATGCATGCAATACTTAGAGTGGGACACTACTCACTGCTGTGTAATAATTGCACATCTTCCAGTTTCAACACCTCTTTGGTAATTTTCACCAGTGAACCGCTCTTTGATTGACTGATTATTTAGCAATGACGCAGTAATCTAAGTTTCACCCTACTGGTTCCTTTCCTTTTCTTATTAGTGAGTACTGACACCTCATCAGGAATCTTCACAGGAAACTCCAGTAAAACCCAGCAGTTCGATTGGCTGCCATTTTACTTTGATGATTTACATTTCATTGTATCGACAAGTTTTCTTACCATAGCAGTGAGTACCAGTACCTCATCAGGAATCTTCACAGGGGGTATAAATATGGTGCCGCCATGTAATTTGGGTTCACTGCAGGCACTGTGCGTATGCAAATAATGAATTATAACTATCCAATCAATGTAGAACTTCAGAGAGTTTTTTAGTGATAGATGGACTATGGAGAGCTACTTTAGAGTGCCAAGTGAAAATCTCATAGAGGGTGGTGAACAACAGAGAATAATATTTTCCAAGTTTTAACGCAACTTTTAATGTTAGCCAGTCTGGGAGATGATTAAAGTTTAAATTAAACCAGCCTTTAGCAGCCTTGTTTGCCATTTTTATCATTTAATTTTATTTTACCATACCTGTGTCTTCTATTCTACAGTCTGAAATGTATTATTATTATATTTTTGTTACTCGTGTTAATGTTAATTGTTTTGGTCATCAAACATTAAGACCAAGCATCACTATAATGTGAAAATAATATAAAACAAAATAATTGGACAGTCATATTAAGCCTGGTGTTCATAGGTCTGTATTGTTTAAATACAAAATGCCCTCCTCCCACATTTTGCCACCCTAGTCCACCGCCTAGTTTGCCTAAATGATAGAGCCAGTGTTCTAGCGATTTGTCCTGCTTTGTCAAATTGTACTGCCATGGCACAAATCGATAGGCATGTCTGTCGGTCTGTGGTACCCTATGACAAAATATTACCGCACACAGTTTGGGAAGCTTTAACCACTGAAAGAAAACCCCCACAAAATAAAGAGGAAACTAATTGTATACAAGAATGACATTAACTAAGAATGCGTATAAAAGCCAAGTTAATGTTAATGGCAATATTCACATAAGTGTTTGCTTAATTTGAATTAAGGATACGTGGATTATGGAATTGTTTTGTATATGTGTCTTACTTAATGCTCAAGCAAGCATCCAGTAGCAATTTGTAACTATTTTACAAACGCAGCTACAATGCAATGGAAAGTATAAAGACACATGCATGTTGCAATTCAGAAGGACAGATTCGGTGGGAATGCTGGCGCACACACGTCATCCTGTTAACCGGATCGGACTGCATCAGTGACCTTCTCCATCGCTATGCTCCTGTTCGCCCACTAAGGTCCTCTGATTCTGGCAATCTTCTTGTGCCCCACACTAACCTGCACTCTATAGGAGACAAGGGTCTTCAGCTCTATAGCCCCCAGACTTTAGTATGACCACCAGAAATGAATGAGATCAGCTGACCCAATTCATTCCTTTAAGAAACAACTTAAAACTCATCTGTTCAGGAAGGCGTCTAACTTAACCCGACATTCTGTCTTCTCTTTCAGTTTATCTCTCTGTCCAATTGCTCAGAATAATTTGTGTGTGTGTGTGTGTGTGTGTGTGTTATATCACAAATGACGTTATTTGTTCAGGCTTTTCTTTTAGTATTAAATAGAGTATTTTACTCTGGATTATTGCCTTTTATTGTATTTAATGCTTTGTATCTCCTCTATGTTTTTAATGTTCTATGTGTATCCAATGTTATATATTACCCTGCTATCCTTTCAGAGAAGTGTGTTGAGCATGGGAAATAATTTATATAGATACAATATTTTCATTATAATCACATTTTAACTATTTGGGTAAGACAAACAAAAGCAAAAAATGAACAACAAACTGAATTAGTTAATCATGTAATCATAAACACAAGAAAAAAAACATGTCGCAATTGTGAAACATGAGTAAGACAGCAGAAAAGATCAGTCTCCATGGATTAGCAGGATGTTATGAAAATATATAAAAATATCTAGAAAATATTCATGTTGATATAGAAGGAGTGTCCAAAAACCTTTCCTATGTTAAGCTACGTATAAAAATGTCTCCCAGCTCAGAAACAGCAGCTTTCTCCACAGACAGAGCGTGGCTGTTTATTATCTTTAATAAAAGTCAAAACTAAACCAGAAGGCTTTTGTTTCTGTGTGATTTCCTGGCTTTGGATATTAATTGGTTTGGGATTTTATTCATTAATTAAAAAAGACGTTGTTAAACTCTCCAACACCTGCAGTGGACTGGCGCCCTGCCCGAGGTTTGTTTCCTGCCTTGCGTCCTGTGTTGGCTGGGATTGGCTCCAGCAGACCCCCGTGACCCTGTAGTTAGGATATAGCGGGTTGGATAATGGATGGATGGAAACTCTCCAACACTCCAGAAAAACGATCACAAAATGTCAAATAACCCGTTATAAACTCAGGAAGCACGTTTCTATGGGTGTGATAACAAACACGAGAAAACATGACGTGACTGCGTCATAAGCATGAGCGGTAATGCTAAGCAGTGGCCCTGAACAGATAGCATGTTTCGATAGAACACCGGCCCTGACTTCCATACGCATGAAGTATCTTAATTAATTTAACTTGTATAAAGAAGTCAAACAATGATTACCATGGTACTCTAAGTGTACCAGTCCTTCAGTTTGTACATGCGTCATAGCAAGTCCTAAATTGACCTCATTATAAAGGAGTCTTGTTCTCAGAGAATTCAATAACCGAGGTATTACCGTCCAAAGTTTGTTATACTCCGTAGCCAGCACTTCATGGCATCACTTTGTTTTCAGCCTGTACAGTTTGGGAGTCCTACAGACTTGGGACTCAGCGTTTGAAAAGTCAGCTGCCCATCTCAGGTTAATGTGCAAGAGACCGTGTGGAATGAAAAGAGCACAGCAGGCCGCTGCCAATGCAACGAGACAACACTGCGGCACCCGCTGCTGGTTAGAAAACACAATGTGCCTAAATTCATTCTCTTTGGAAAATATTTAAAGTGTTAGGTTAAAATCACCAATAACTTGTAGGCTTGCATTTTTTGAAATCTGGCGCGCTTACAATGTGTACACTTATATGTGCTCTGAATTTCTTTAACCGTTATATTATAAAATTTCCCATTTTACAAGTTAACAGTTATGGTATTTTATTTAAAAGAACAACACGATGTGTATGGGGCTCCTTGTCCTTCTTACTGATCTGTAGCACTGTTGAAAGTGAATGAGACAAGGTAAATATAAAAGAAAATTGTTATAAGAAATTAACAAGCCTATCTTGGTAATTATGAAGGAATCCCTCCACAAAAATGATCTAGCCTGTAAAAGAGGACAAAGACAAGATAAAGGTTTGGAGCAACACTGTGACCCCATATATTGTAAAGGCAAACGCGTTTCAGCCAAAATATAATAGCGAGTCTGAAATGAGATCATCCAAGATGTTGACATTTCTGGTTAAATATAAGCCAGGCAGGAAGGGGCAGGTCCAGGTGGACAGACACCGGAAATGACATCAGAGTTAGTGAGGTTGTCAATCATCCGGTCTGCAGAGGGAGGATGAGTAGCGGCAATACAATACCGTGCCACCCAATGGATTGGCGAGGAATTACCACCACCTGAGCCTTTAAGCTGTCCCCAAGGCACACGTGTGTGACAAGCCTTTGTGTATTTTTGACGATTTCATTATGGAGTGCTTTTCAACAATATTTCTTATATTTCTAATTTGATTTTTGAAAGACAAAGGAGAGAGGCTGAGAAGTAGATTTAGATAGATAGATAGATAGATAGATAGATAGATAGATAGATAGATAGATAGATAGATAGATAGATAGATAGATAGATACTTTATTAATCCCAAGGGGAAATTCACATAATCCAGCAGCAGTATACTGATACAAAAAGCAATATTAAATTAAAGAGTAATAAAAATGCATGTAAAAACAGACAATAACTTTGAATAATGTTAGCATTTACTCCACCGGGTAAGGCAGTGACAAAATTCTGTCACTGAAGCTACTCCTCTGTCTGGAGATGACACTGTTAAGTGGATGCAGTGGATTCTTCATGATTGACAGGAGTTTGCTTAGTGCCCGTCTCTCTGCCACAGATGTTAAATTGTCCATCTTTAATCCTACAATAGAGCCTGCCTTCTTAACAAGTTTGTCCAGGTGTGAGACGTCCTTCTTTTTATGCTGCCTCCCCAGCACACCACCGTGTAGAAGAGGGTACTCGCCACAACCGTCTGGTAGAAGATCTGCAGCATCTTATTGCAGATGTTGAAGGACGCCAACCTTCTAAGAAAGTATATTCGGCTCTGACCTTTCTTACACAGAGCATCAGTATTGGCAGTCCAGTCCAATTTAACATCCAGCTGCACTCCCAGATATTTATAGGTCTGCACCCTCTGCACACAGTCACCTCTAATGATCACAGGGTCCATGAGGGGCCTGGGCCTCCTAAAATCCACCACCAGCTCCTTGGTCTTGCTGGTGTTCAGTTGTAGGTGGTTTGAGTCACACCATTTAACAAAGTCTTAACTTTCTGTACTCCTCCTCCTGCCCACACCTGATGCAGCCCACAACAGCAGTGTCATCAGCGAACTTTTGCACGTGGCAGGACTCGTATTGGAAGTCTGATGTATACACGCTGAACAGGACCAGGGAAAGTACAGTCCCCTGCGGCGCTCCTGTGTTGCTCACCACAATGTCAGACCTGCAGTTCCCGAGACGCACATACTGAGGTCTGTCTGTAAGATAGTCCACGATCCATGCCACCAGGTGTGAGTCTACTTCCATCTCAGTCACCTTGTCCCTAAGGAGCAGAGGTTGGATGGTGTTGAAGGCGCTAGAAAAGTCCAAAAACATAATTCTTACAGCACCACTGCCCATGTCCAGGTGGGAGAGGGATCGGTGTAGCATATAGATGATGGCATCCTCCGCTCCCACCTTCTCCTGGTATGCGAACTACAGAGGGTTGAGGGGGTGGCAGACCTGTGGCCTCAGGTGGTGAAGCAGTAGCCGCTCCATGTTCTTCATCACATGTGACATCAGAGCAACAGGCTGGAAGTCATTCAGCTCACTAGAACGTGATACCTTTGGGACTGGGGTGATACAAGATGTTTCCCAAAGCCTCGGGACTCTCCCCTGTTCCAGGCTAAGGTTGAAGATGCGCTGTAGAGGACTCCCCAGTTCCAACGCACAGGCCTTCAGCAGTCGTGGTGATACTCCATCTGGACCCATTGCTTTGCTGGCATGAAGTCTTTTCAGCTCTCTGCTTACATGGGCTGCTGTAATTGTGGGTGGGGATGTCTCACCTATGCTGGTATCAGCAGAAGGATGGTTGGAGGATGCAGTACTCCGAGGTAAGAGTGGGTTAAAGTTTATTCTTTAATGCGGCATTTTCACATTTTTATGAAAAGTGCTAATGTTGTGGTATTTCTCTACAAGCATTATTCACGTTAAAAGCAAATGCTGTAACGTTGGGTGCAGTTGCTGCACTAAATATTCTCAAACTGAACTTTATATTTTGCTGTATCTACTGTAAGAGCTTGGTTTCCCCTAACTAGACCTAAATGTTTCCCTTAGAATCTGTAAAACGTACTCATGAATACAAGTCCAGAAGTGCCTCATGCAGTTGATTTGACGTCTCGATATTCTGTTAGCACATTCTTCATAAGTCCTGATGGCAACATGGACAGTGCGTTTTCATGATTCACATGCCGAAAAGTAAAGTACTTCCCACACTGACCTCATAAGTACAAGTGGTTGTATCACTGACAATCCAATCATGTCTGCCAGTCTGAACAACACTGTAAGTAACAGTAGAACAATTTCCTCTTAGTGATCCTCACTATTCCATTTATTGTTCATTAAAATTCCAAAGATGGCCAAACTTTTTTTTTTTATTTTTATTTATTTACCCAGAGAGAAGGAGGATCTTCACTTTTGTAAAGAAACCTGGAATGACCACCCAATGCAAAGAGCCTCAGCAATGAACTAATATATAACAATATCATAAGGGAACAGGAGATTAGATATGGTTGGAAATACTTAAACGTAGATTAGGAAAAACAACAAATAATGGCACTCAGACACTCAAAGATGTAATTAGTGGCGGTTATGTTAAGTCACACGTGACAGGAGAAGCTGGTTTAGTAGTTTAATATTCAGCCTACCTTTAGGATTTCATAATTAAAATGCAGTTTGTTTCACAATGCTTCAGTTGACTAAATATGCAAAAAAACAGAACAATTTAATTTTATTAAGTCAAATGCTGAGCAGGCGAGACAAAATTTAAAACAATGAACTGAGATAGATAAACATCTACCTGAAAGTACTGAGACTGTGGAGAAGCGATAGAATAAATGTGAAGATGTGCTTTATAAAGGGTGGGACACACTCCTCCCAAAATGAAAGACCAGTAAGGATTTTAAAAGAATGAACACAAACAAAGCTGCCGCCAGTTTATTATGTTCATCTCTCCACTACCATGTTGCACCTCCTTAAGTCTTCACAGCAGCAGTAGCTTGTTTGATCATACAAAAAATACAGGATCCATGGTACCGTGCTAAAAATGATTATGATGTGGAAATTGAATCGCTACACAATATTGCTCCGCCACTAATCCCAAAGATGTTCAGTAATGGTGAGATCAGGGGACTGTGTAAAATACTGAAGAAATGAACATTAGAAATTTGACAAATGACAAGAGACTACTTCGTCCATCGAGTTTGTTTTATTTAGCTAATAGCTAAACTGTTCCAGTATCTCATCGAGATACTTTTTGACGGTTGTCACAATATCTGCTTCAGTAAAATGTCTCCGTAGTTTGCTCCAGATTCTCTCAACTCTTTGAGTAAAGACCTTCTTCCTGGCTTTGACACTACATACACTTCCTCCTTCTCCTTTTCCATTACTCACAGTTGTGCTCCTCAAAACACTGGTGACAACAAATATCCCTGCGACAGGCTGCATCATCTTGTTGGAAGTGTCAGCTCATGTGTGGATGAACCTGGTCAGTAATGATGTTTGGGTATGCCTTGTCATTCAGGTGTTCTTCATTGGGTACTAGTGACAAGAACGCCGTCACATTGCCACTAGTGGCTTGTATCATTGACACCAAGCAGGATGCCTCCACAGATTATTGTTGCTTGAGCCAAATTCTGGCCCTTCCATCACCCTGATATTTTCAATGAACCTCGATTTGTCTTAGTAATTTGCTTACAGTCCTAAACAGTCCAATTTTGATACTTCTGTGCTAGTTTAGTTTATTTTCATGAGAACATTGGCACATGACATGGTCTTCAGCCGTTGTATCCTATTTGAGACCAACTCCAATAAGTGGCACATTCAGAGATGACATCCTGTACACCACAGTTGAATTTCAATGTGATTTGCCTGGCTGTGACCCATCTGTTTGACTGTGCAGTTCTCACCATTTTCCTTTCAACCCACACATGATCGGATTTCCCATAAGGCCAACCTTGGCCATGGCCTAGGGCACAGCAGTTAGGGGGGCATATATACAGAATTTACACATTTTTCAGTATTATTTTGACAAGGCCATATAAAATTCTGGTTTTTAAATTTACATCCATATACATTAAATAAATTGAGCGGTGCACTTATTTTGCCATGACTTGTCCTGAACTTGAAGAAGAAGGAAGAAACCTGCTTTTGATTTTCAACGATGATCTGGAACCCGCTCTATGCAATGAACTTCTCACATAACTGATTGCAACATTGGGACTAAAAACCCCTTAGCACTATGAGATAAAGGACTACAAACAGTTTATCCAAACGTTGACATTTTATTAAGAAGGTTTGTCTGCACGCTAGTGACGAATTCCTCAGCTGAAAGGTCTTTTTCTTCTCTGAATAGAATCAAGGATCATTTAAGATCTATGATGCAGCAAATTAAGCTGAATGCCCTTGCCCGTCTTTGCATTGAAGCAGATTTAACAAGATCTGTCGACTTCAATGAAACAATTGAAGCCTTTTCATGGACAAAAGTGCGAAGGAAGAAATTCTAGTAGGTATTTAAGACGACTTGAAGAAATTCGATGGAAGATTCTTTTGTAGGTGTTAATGTTATGCCATTTCACAAGTAGTGTAGGAGTTTGCATGTTCTCCCCGTATCTGCGTGGGTTTCCTCCCACAGTCCAAAGACATGCAGCTTAGGTACATTGGCGATCCTCAATTGTCCCGTGTGTGTGTTTGGTGTGTGGATGTGTATGTGTGCCCTGCGGTGGGCTGGCGCACTGCCCTGAGTTTGTTCCTGCCATACGCCCTGTGCTGGCTGGGATTGGCTCCAGCAGACCCCTGTGACCCTGTGTTAGGATATAGCAGGTTGGAAAATGACTGACTGACTGTAGTAGTGTAGTTTTGAATTAAAAATATAATGTGGTTCAAAGATTATAAAGATTGCATTAAGTGCTTATATGTTTCAAAAACAATTACATATTAAATTGAAAATTATAAATCAACTTTTTGAGGGGGGTGCAGAATTATGTGCTTTGGCCTAGGGCATAGAAATGTGTAAATCCGGCCCTGAACCCACAAATGGTTTTCATCCACAAAATTGCCCATCACTGGTAGTTTTTGTTTTCACTCCATTCTCAGTAAACCCTTAAAAAGGTTGTGCATAAAAAACCTAGAATCAATGGTTCCTAACCTGGGGTCTGCAGGGATATGTCAGGGGGTCTTGCGGCAAAATGGGGAAAAAAAACCCCATAGAATTTTATTATTTAGAAAGTTGTAAATAATAAAGCATTTGCCTGGTTCACCTTGTATTTTAATATATCGTTGTCACTTCTTTAGTGCACTTGCCAATTACGCCTACTAATAAACACGTTTTTCAGTGCTACTTGAAGGCTACTGTAGACACAAATACATTGCATTATGGCGCTAAAGCAGTTCACAGCAAGCTAGACATAGTGCATCAAATGCTAAATATGACGTACCGTTTTTTATAAAGGAAACATTCTAAAGAAACCCCATTTTGTAGTTCTATTTTATATTCATCAAATAAGTCATATTTGAAAACAAAATCTATATCTAGAAAATATGAAGCTTCATACATAGACTCGTGCTGGCTAAGAAAAAAGTTGGAGATGATTACCCTAAATGCGTTCTTTGTCAGGAAATTCTGTCAAAAAGGAAAGCCGTCTAAATTTAAAAGACATCTAGAACAAAAGTATCCAGCAGATGTTCACTTCTTCCAAAGTAAAGCAGCACCACTTGTGAAACGTGAGCACCTTCACACAGCAGGCAACGGTTTCAGAGAGGGCAGAAGAAGACGTCTTTTATGGAGCCGTATCGCATTGCCCGTGTGAAGAAAGCTCACACAGTTGCAGAAGATGTGATATTACCGGTGACTGAAGACATAGTTTGGGAATTGCTTGGAGAGGATGCTGCCCATAAAATTGATCCTCTCACTTTGACAGACAACACTATGTGTAGGCGGATATCTGACATGGTGGAGGATGTAACAGACCAGTTACCAATTACCAGCCCCTGGTATGCAATGCAGTTGGACGAAAGCACAGATGTAGCTAATGCAACACACATTATTGTCACTGTCAGAGTTATCGGAGATGGAAAGTTAGTTAAGGAGCTTGCATTCTGCAAAGAAATTCAGGGGATAACAACAGATCAGGACATTTTTCAAATTTTGGACACGTTCATGCAGGTAAATTTGATTGGTCTTAATACATGGGTGGCGCCACCACCAGGACAGCCAAGTGTAGTGGAGTCAGCGTGTTAATAAAAGCCAGAGCTCCAGATGCTATGGATACATACTGCATGCTTCACAGAGAAGCCATTATCGCTAAAAGGCTGGAGGACAAATCGCAACAAGTGCTTCAAGATGTTGTTAGAGTGGTGTGTGGTATCAAAGCATGTCCCCTTAAACACAAGTTGTTTGTCAAACTGTGCAGTGACATGGGTGCCAGTTTCGAAAGACTTCAGCTACATCGTGATGTCTGGTGGCTTCTCGTGGGGCAGTTTTAAAACGAGTGCTTGTGAAGAGCAGCGTGAATTTCTCTCGTCTGAGAGCTCCCACTTTTCTAGCTGTTTCGACAAACAGTCGTAGGTTCTGAAGCTTGCTTATTTGGCCGACATATTTTAAATACCTTGAATTAGAGCGTGCAGGGCTGCGATCACAGCATATTTAATTTGCAAGACAAAGTTTGTGCATTTATACAAAAAAAAAAAATGGAATTTGGGAGAAAAAAAACTAAATGAAGGATATACTGTAATGTTCCCACTCCTTCACCAGGAGCTAGGAACACCCAAAGCGCCTGCAGACATTGTCCTGCCTAGACTCACCTGAACAGATACTTTTTCCCAGACCTGGGGCCTCATGTATAACGGCCGTGGTTAGAACTCGCACTATAACATGGCGTAAGCACAAAAGCCGAAATGTGCTTACGCACAGAAAAATCCAGATGCAGGAATCTGTGCGTACTCCAACTTCCACATTCTTCTGCTACATAAATCCCGATCAGCGTGAAAACTAACGCTCGTGCACGCGCTTTATGTAACGCCCCAACTCCTCCCCGATTTACGCCTATTTGAATATGCAAATCAATATAAATCGCCCTTAAGCGCAGCCTTCTGTGAAAAGACAATGGGAAAAGCACGGGGAAAATATAAGAATTTCAGCGAATACCAAGTGGAGGCAAAGGAAAAACATACTATTTGTTCAAATAAACCGTGGTATAATCAACAAAAGGAAGTTGATCGAGTGGCATAGCGTGTTGGAGAAACTTGAAAGCTCACGTTCACAAAATCGCACAGTGCCGGAAATAAAAAAGAAGTCACATATCAAAGTCGCCGTGAAAAGAAGAGTTGTAAGCCCACTGTCTGAGTGTCATATGAAAGTTTATTAGGGTACAGAGAAAAAAGGCACACAGTGGGGAAAAAGCACGAAATGTCAACTTCAATCTCGACATTTCCACTTTAATCACGTAGTTTATTTTGTCATTAAAGTAGAACAATATAAACTTCATCTTAAAATCGTTTAATTAACCAGTTTCTTAAATCCCATTGTAATTAAAGTAGCTAGTAGTTAAATGCTTTGTTTTGTATTTGATCTTCTATGTGCTCTGTGTGTGTGAATCACTACTTGCTTCTTAAACCGGCTCTCTTCCTCCAACTGGACACAGAATCCATTACATTCGTGATATTACAGCTCTCTGAATAACTAAAATACTGAGATGTATACATGATATAATTTTCATGATGATAGGAGTTAAAGCACGTTATTAAACATGTGTTTCACTTCGATTTAAATAATTTATTGCGGAAGTACTCAGGGGTGGCTCTAGGCTTGTGGTGGCACTGGGCAGAGGAAGAATCGGTGGCTCCTCCGCCCACCAATGTCAGTAAGGTAGCTTATGCACGGTGGATGGCCTCGTCCGTTGCAGACACTGCATAGCCACCTCGTGCTCATGACACAAGCATTTAACTTTTGCCGAAATTTGTCGCTGCGTTTTTAGCTTTGTTGTTATTTTCTCTTTCTGTTTTATATTCAATATATATTGGCATAGCCGCACTGCAGTCCTTGCTTTTCTTTCCCCAAGTAACCGATCGCCACACAATCAGCTCTGTAATAGAAGTTAAGCCATCTGTAAGCTTAGCGCCGATTCTTCAAAACGTTTAAGGAACATTGAAATATCTTCGTAGTACATGTTTAATTATTCTATCCTTAACGACACTCCCAGTGAAGAATATAGATTATTTAAATGAAGTTAAAGTTTTATCTGTATAATTTAATAAACATATTTTGCTGCATTTCACCTTAAAAATTATATTGTCATCATATGTAAATACGCGCTTTATAAAGTGGCTCAGGTTGTGAGATATTATAACTGTAGTGCAAGTTTACAGTGGGGTGATTGTACTTATAAGTACTAACAGTTCTACAAGGAGCAATTGATTGAGTGCATTTAAAGTTCTTGGGATTAAACTGTTTATGAACCGCGAGGTCCGTACAGCAAAGGCTTTAAAACATTTTGCAGTGGCTGAGACAGCGTCTGCTTGAAGCTGTATACCGATAATTCTCTTTCCGATCAGCTGCTGCTGTGATTCACACTCAGATACAGTGATATAAATACTCAGAGTCGTGCAGTGAGAGTAATATGGAAAAAGATGATCCGCTGTGGCAACTCCTAATGGGAGGAGCTGAAAGAAGAAGAAGAAGAAGAAGTGAGAACAGTTATGGTATTTGGAATACTATGGCTGTTCCCTGGACCATTATATTGTTACGAGTTAATTACAATCAGATGCGTTACAATAATAAACAATATGCGGTTAGTTTCAGTGTATTTATAAAGCAGTGTCAGGAAAATAAGGTGTAACCACACAAGAACAATACCATTGCTTTGATGCTGGGTGCCGCCAGTCTGCAAAACCGAGCGGAGAACTTGCGTACGACAAGGTATGAGGTACCGTGGAAAAGTGCGTGGCTTTACGCCAAGTGTAGGTTTTATACATCGCGATTTGAACGTGGAAAAGTTCTTACACAACATTTCTGTGCGTACGCACATTTTATACATGAGGCCCCTGGACAGTCTTCATTTAAACTGGATTAGAAAACCATTTGAGTCCAGAACCGAAGAGGATTGTCTTGATTTGGGGTCAAAGGAGTAATTAAATGAAATCACCAATGATGGAAGTTTGAAAATGCAATTCTCTGCCGTTTCCCTGTCGCAATTGTGAAGCAAACTCAGAAATGAAAACCCAGTGCTGAGTGAAAAAGCCTTCCGATGCTTCTTACCATTTGCAGTTACATATCTGTGAGAGGCAGGTTTTGTGCAAAACAGAGCATGTCTAAATGTGGGAAATGAAAGATCTGAGATTGTCCCTAAGCCTGCTGTAACCCAGAGTGGACTAACTGCAAGAACATCCAAGCCCAAAAGTCTCACTAGGCCTAAGGTGAGCTTAGTTTATTTATTTATTACTAGCAGGTTATTTTTTCCATAGTAAAAGTGTATTGTTTTATATAATTTTGTTAAATGCACTTTACAGGATGTAGGTCTGTGTAGCAGTTTATTACAGATATGTGGGACATGTCATTTTTTGGACTGTGATAGGTTGGCCTAAGGCAAGTCACTTAGGGAAACCCCTGGCCTAGAAGTGACAAACCTCACACCAACTATCAGGCTGCGTTCAAAGTCAGTAACCTCTCTCATTTTTTTCATTCTGGACTTCTCGATTTAGACCACACATATGGCATGCTGGAATGGAGAATCTGTATGAAGGTGTGATTCCAGGGTGCACCTAAAAACTTATTGTATATGCCATCTGTCACTAACCACAAGGCTTGTAATCATAAAGTAAAAATTTAAAGGAAATTAAACTTGCCAAGAAGTACAATAACGTTCAAACACATTTGCTCCAATTCAGGAACGTTTGGTCAGAGCTCCTCCTGACAGACCAGTCCACTGCAGAGCCCACTCAAGCATTCATGCACGAGTTTGGAACCACGGGTTTGCTTAACCAGTGCGTTTTATGGATGACGTTGAGGGGACAACCTGAGCAAAAGATGTAAACTCGATCAAACTGAACATGCACATTTTCACACAGGACTCAAAGCAAGGATGCTAATTATGTGAAGCAGCATTAGCCACTATTTATTTATTTATTTGCTTATTTATTTTTTTAAGAAAGAACAGGCTGAGGGATAGGTGCAATGGAGGGACACCATCATTTTAAACTACTGAAGTGTGCTTGAATGGAGCGATGGCCTCATCACAAGTAACCAGCATGGCAGGTCGTTCCACTGCTTGATTCAGTGGGGTTCCATGATGATTGATACACAAACAAGGTATGGCAAGATGGCAGTGGTGAGAAACTACGGACTTTCTGTACAACTGAAGGTCAGTCATAACTGCAGGCACCTCCTCTGAAACAAGATGGTGCAGCAATCACAGGATGGCCACAGAACAGCAGTGGGCCAGTGGCTGAAGGCTCTCTCTGTCTTGGGGGCCACCTGGATCTAAGACATATGAATGGAGGACTCGTCTCCAAAAGGAATCAAGTAGGTGCAAGTCAGTTTTAGTTCCAGCAGGCCACACAGAGCAACAGTCCATGATTACCGAAACACAGCATTTGTAGGAAATTAGCAGGGTGGAAGGCAGCAAAACTAAGATGCCTGAATGGATGCTGTGGAGGTGCCATTCAGCTCTAGAAGCTATAGATCTAATGAGGCGTTGCCAGTAATTATTCCAGACATAAATGCAAAAGTCAACAACAACAACAACATTTATTTATATAGCACATTTTCATACAAACAGTAGCTCAAAGTGCTTTACATAATAAAGAATAGAAAAATAAAAGACACACTAAGAAAAACAAAAAGAGTCAACATTAATTAACACAGAATAAAAGTAAGGTTCAATGGCCAGGGGGGACAGAAAAAAAAAAAAAAAAAAACTATAGACGGCTGGAGAAAAAAATAAAATCTGTAGGGATTCCAGACCATTAGACTGCCCAGTCCCCTCTGGGCATTCTACCTAACATAAATGAAACAGTCCTCTTTGGATGTAGGGTTCTCACGGAAGGGCTTGATGAAGATGGTCACGTAGAATTCTGCCTTTTAATCCATCCATCCATCATTGTTGGAGCATCGTGAAGCTTTGAGTAGGTTGTGGTGGTGCAGGCCACCACCACAAAGAAACCGGAAAAGGAAACAGAAGAGAGAGTTGGGGTCAGTAAGGATTTTAGAGCCACTATGAATAGTTATTATGATGAATTGAACATACAGAGTATCAGTATTAAGTTAAATTGAAGTTATAAAAAGGCCATGTTAAAGTAATGTGTTTTCAGCAGTTTTTTAAAGTGCTCTACTGTATTAGCCTGGTGAATTTCTATTGGCAGGCTATTCCAGATTTTAGGTGCATAGCAGCAGAAGGCCGCCTCACCACTTCTTTTAAGTTTTGTTCTTGGAATTCTAAGGAGACACTCATTTGAGGATCTAAGGTTACGATTTGGAATATAAGGTGTCAGACATTCTGATATATAAGATGGGTGAGATTATTTAAGGCTTTATAAACCATAACCAGAATTTTAAAGTCAATCCTGAATGACACAGGTAACCAGTGTAGTGACATTAAAACTGGAGAAATGTGTTCGGATTTTCTTTTCCTAGTTAGGATTCTAGCAGCTGCATTCTGCACTCGTTGCAAGTGATTTATGTCTTTCTTGGGTAGTCCTGAGAGGAGTGCGTTACAGTAGTCTAGTCGACTGAAAACAAATGCGTGAATTAATTTCTCAGCATCTTTCAGTGATATAAGAGGTCTAACTTTTGCTATGTTTCTTAGGTGAAAAAATGCTGTCTAAATGATCTGATTAATATGCGATTTAAAATTCAGATTACAGTCAACAATCACCCCTAAGCTTTTTACCTCCGTCTTGACTTTTAATCCTAATGTATCCAGTTTATTTCTAATAGCCTCATTGTATCCATTATTGCCAAACACTAAGATTTCAGTTTTCTCTTTATTTAACTTGAGAAAGTTACTATTCATCCATTCAGACATTTTGTTAGTGAATCAAGAGAATCGGGGTCATCAGGTGCTATTGATAAGTACAGCTGTGTGTCATCAGCATAGCTGTGGTAGCTCACGTTGTGCCCTGAGATAATCTGACCTAACGGAAGCATGTAGATTGAGTCCAATGCAAGGAGTTTTTTTTTCCATTATATCCGAAGTGAGAAGATGAAGGAGTTGAAATACGGACATTAGAAAAATTTAGAATAGATCAGGCCATTCAGTCTCACAAAGGTTGGCTGTCTTATTAATCTACACTCTGCAAAATAATAATAATAATGTTACAAACCCAAGGTCGCTTTACATACAGAGTAAAAAAAAAAATTACACAGATGACAAAAGGTGCAGAAAGAAGAGCAATCATGGAGAGACTGAGGAGGAGAGTTCCAGAGTTTAGGGGCCATAGCACTGAAGGAGCTGCCTGCCAGGGTGGAGAGTCTGGTGCGTGGGACAGTAAAGAGATTACTGCTCGAGGACCTGAGAGAGCGACAAGGAGTGTGAGGAGCTAGGAGCTGAGTGAGGTAGTGGGGGACAAGGTTATGTAGGGTTTGAAGATGAGAAGCAGAATCTTGAATTTAATCCTTGATGGAACTGATAACCAGTGAAGCTGGGAGAGAACTGGGGAGATGTGAGCAAAATGCTTTGTGTGGGTGAGGTCTCTGGCTGCAGAGTTGTGAATGTACTGTAGCTTCTGTACAGATTTTGCAGGGAGGCCAATGAAGAGGGAATTACTGTAATCAATACGAGACATTATGAAACAATGAACCAGCGTTTGAGCATCATTAAAGGACAGAAATGGATGGTGGCGGTCAATGTTACAGAGATGATAGAATGAAATTTTGGAAAGAGACCTAATGTGTAGCTCAAAGTTAAGTGATGAATCAAACAAAACACCAAGATTTCTGACAACAGGAGCAGGTTTGGCAAGTGTACCATCAACCGAAACAGACAAATTGGATGCCTTAGAAAGTTGGGGTTTTGGACCTACCAGTTACACTTCAGTTTTATTGGTATTAAATTTGAGAAAGTTCTTTTCCATCCATAGCTTAAGATCAGTGATGCAGTCAGTGAGTGTGCTGGGAGTTGAATCTGTAGGGGAGTGTGCACTAAGATATAACTTTATATCGTCTGTATAACAGTGGAAGTTATGGCCATGTCTGTGAATAATCTGCCCCAAAGGAAGGATATAAAGTAGAAAAAGTAACGGCCCAAGGACTGAACCCAGAGGGACACCATGCGACACAGGTGAGGTGGAGGATTTGTATCGGCTGAGTGTGACAAACTGTTGCCTATTAGAAAGATATGATGTGAGCCATTGAAGGCCTAAGCCAGAGATGCCTACAGCAGAGAGACGTGACAGGAGGATTTCATGATTAACAATTAACAAATGATTGTCAAATGCTGCACTTAAGTCAAGAAGGAGGAGAATATTAAGGGAATATAATAACAACAAGTCAAGATTTCAAGGTCCCTAAAGTCCACCACACTACTTGGTCATTTATGTGTCTGTGTGAAGAGAAAACACACACAAAAGGAAATAAGCGTACATTTTCATTTCATATTTTTCTAGTGTATCTCTGAAGCAGTTAGATTATCCAACTTTTTCTTTAACCCAATTTAGTGCTATCATGGCTTGGGATTTTTATATCATAAATTTAAAACATTTACCATTTTTTCACTAAAAGGCACATTTCCTTCAAAATGCCTCTGAAAAAAACTTAGAAAGTTGTGCTGCACAATGACGCCTGGCCTTGTAACGCAACATCACTAAATAGCTGTTGTCACAGGAGGCTGGGGGTCTTACCCAGCCAGGACACCCAGGAGGACCAGAGGAGGGCTTTACGCCTCCCCCAGACCATGTAGGGGTGACCGCCCTGGTGGCTTTGGGGACCACGGGAACTGAGTTTGGAAACATAACCCTAGAGGGGCTCGTGGTCACCGTCAGGGGGAACTCCAATGCCTGAGGAGCCCTGGCCCTCAGCACTTCTGCCACACCTGGAAGTGCTGGGGGGAAGAAGAGCAGGGACACCCGGAGTGCTTCTGGGTGGGAATAAAAGGGGCCGCCTCCTTCCATTCGAGGGCTGGAGTCGGGTGGAAGTGGACAGAGTCTTGGAGGAGAGGAGTGGAGGCGGTTAGGAGAAGAGAAAAGCATTTGGAAGAGGCCTGGGCTTTGGGTGATTGGTGCTGCAGCACTGGGTTGTGTGTGTTCACTGTAAGTAGTAGTCTGTAAATAAACGTGTGTGGTGCTTTAAGAACCAATAGGAAACATAATGTTCATTTTCACTCGTATGCAGATGACACCCAGTTATACCTTTCATTTAGATCAAATGAAGTTTCTCCGATGCTGTCTTTTATTAGTTGTGTTAGTGAATTAAAGGAGTGGATGGATGAGAACTACTTGTCTTTAAACACAGACAAAACAGAGATGTTAATTGTTGGAGGGAATGACGCTGATCACTACAATATTTTAACATCATTTAACTCAGTTGGAATCACCATTAATTTTACTGAATCAGCCCACAATCTCGGAGTTATCTTTGACTCAGCATGTCATTTAATGTGCATATTACAAAGTTGTCTAAATCATGTTTCTTCCATCTTAAAAATGTTGGAAAATTAAGGCATCTTCTAAATAAACAGGATTCTGAGAAATGAATTCATGCATTTATCTCTAGTAGGATTGACTACTGCAATGCGGTGTTCACTGGCTGTTCAAACTGTTCTTTATACAGCCTCCAGTTAATCCAAAATGCGGCTGCAAGAATTGTTACAGGAACAAGAAAATATGAATACATAACTCCAGTTCTTAAATCCTTACACTGGCTCCCAGTTAAGTTTAGGGCAGATTTCAAAATCCTCCTTTTAACATATAAAGCATTAAATGGCCAAGGTCCGGCTTACTTATCTGAACTTATCATGACTTGCAAACCTGAGCGCACATTAAGATCTCAAGATGCCGGTCTTCTTAGGATTCCAGGGATTAATAAAATAACTGGGAGGTCGAGCTTTTAGTTACAGGGCCCCTAAACTGTGGAATTGTCTGCTTGCTACTATAAAAGATGCCCCTTCAGTCTCAGCTTTCAAATCCCGGCTGAAGACTCACTACGTCAGTTTAGCATATCCTGACTAGAGCTGCTGATTAACTGCACAGACTGCATCTCTGTTGTTAGTCATTAGCACTGAAACATAAGTAACATGACAGTTATAATTGGATACTAACCTTCACCTATTCGGTTTCTCTTCTCGGTACTCAAATGTGGCACTTGATGCCACTGCCCTACTGTCAAGTCATTTTGCCTGCCTATGGTAAAGTTGTCCCTGATGGAGGATCGCAGGAATCGTGGGAAATAGGGGTCCTTTCATCGGATTAGCACTATTTCAGCTGTGGAATGGCCAAATTGGGGAGGCAGCTTGACGGCCGAGGTCTCCAGGACTCTAAAGAAATCCAAATCATATTATGTGATATTATCTACTGTTAAATTCTACTCCGTACGTCTACATTTTTTATCTTTATACTGTATTGAGGATTTGTTCTGTTCTGTGTATTGTATTGTATTGTATTGACCCCCACTGCACGCCCAACCGACCTGGAAAGGGGTCTCTCTTTGAACTGCCTTTCCCGAGGTTTCTACCATTTTTCCCTTTTTTTTTGGGAAAGAGGAGTTTCCCAAAAGGAGTTTTTCCTTCTCTTCTCAGAGAGTCAAGGTTGGGGGGCTGTCAAGAGGCAGGGCCTGTTAAAGCGCATTGCGGCACTTCTTGTGTGATTTTGGGCTATACAAAAATAAATTGTATTGTATTGTATGCCTACAGTACCTGTCTGTGTCCGGGCTGTTCCCCACACTGTATAATCTCGACAATGGCTTTAAAAGAGGTGTTAAAAAAACACAACCATTGAGAACGTAATTAATTTTTTTGTTCTAAAATGAAGTGTATTTTTCTGTAATAAAATAAAAAGTCCACATTGCTAGTGTGCCTGGGGGCAAACCTTTCATCCTCCGCCTGAGTGCGTCGAAGACTCGGCTTCTCTCCTGATTCAGGAACATTCTCATTAAAGGAGAAGTTATTTCTCCACGATCACACTATGTACATTTGCCACATAAACTTGTGTTAGAACATTAGAACAATCTAGACGAGAACAGGCCATTCAGCCCAACAAAGCTCGCCAGTCCTATCCACTTGTTTCCTCCAAGAAAACATCAAGTCGAGTTTTGAAAGTCCCTAACGTCTTACTGTCTACCACACTACTTGGTAGCTTATTCCAAGTGTCTATCGTTCTTTGTGTAAAGAAAAACTTCTTAATGTTTGTGCGAAATTTACCCTTAACAAGTTTCCAACTGTGTCCCCGTGTTCTTGATGAGCTCATTTTAAAATACAAGTCTCGATCCACTGTACTAATTCCCTTTATTTTTTAAACACTTCAATCATGTCACCTCTTAATCTTCTTTTGCTTAAACTGTAAAGGCTCAGCTCTTTTAATCTTTCCTCATAATTCAACCCCTGTAGACCTGGAATCAGCCTAGTCGCTCTTCTCTGGACCTTTTCTAGTGCTGCTATGTCCTTTATGTAGCCTGGAGACCAAAACTGCACACAGTACTCAAGATGAGGCCTCACCAGTGCATTATAAAGGTTGAGCATAACCTCCTTGGACTTGAACTCCACACATCATGCTATATAACCTAACATTCTGTTAGCCTTCTGAACACTGTTTGGAAGTTGATAGCTTGGAGTCCACTATGACTCCTAAATCCTTCTCATAAGGTGTACTCTCGATTTTCCGACTGCCCATTGTGTATTCAAACCTAATATTTTTACTTCCTATGTGTAATACTTTACATTTACTGACATTAAATTTCATCTGCCACAAATCTGCCCAAGCCTGTATGCTATCCAAGTCCTTCTGTAATGATATAACGGATTCCAAATTATCTGCTAATCCACCTATCTTGGTATCATCTGCAAACTTAACCAGCTTGTTACTTATATTCCTATCTAAATCATTTATATATTTTAAAAATAGCAGCGGCCCTAGCACTGACCCCTGTGGAACACCACTCTTAACATCGCCAGTTCTGATGAGGTTCCTCGCACCATCACCCTCTGCTTCCTGTGTCTGAGCCAATTCTGCACCCATCTAAAAACATCACCCTGAACTCCCACTTCTTTTAACTTGATGCCCAACCTCTCATGTGGCACCTTATCAAATGCTTTCTGAAAGTCCAGATAAATAATATCATAAGCTCCACTTTGATCGTATCCTTTTGTTGCCTCCTCATAGAATTCCAACATGTTAGTAAAACACGACCTCCCTCTTCTGAACCCATGCTGACTGTTCAGAATAACTCCTGTCCTTGCCATGTGTTGCTCAATCTTATCCTTAATAATTCCTTCCATTAATTTTCCTGTGATGCTTGTTAAGCTTACTGGCCTATAGTTGCTTGGATCTGCCCTGTCACCCTTTTTATATAATGGGATGATATTTGCCATTTTCCAGTCCTTTGGAATCTCTCCAGTGCACAGTGACTTCCTAAAAATATGTGTCAAGGGTTTATATATGTACTCACTAGCCTCCTTAAGAACACGAGGATAAATATTATCTGGGCCTGGTGATTTGTTTGATTTCATCTTATTTAATCTGAGCAGCACTTCTCCCTCTACAATTTCCAAATCCCTCAGTACCTCCTTAGTAGTCGTGTTTACCTCTGGGAGGTTATCCACTTGCTCACTTGTAAACACCTCAGAAAAATGTAAGTTTAGGGCATCTGCTATTTCATTGTCTGTATCTTTTAATTCCCCTTGACTATTCCTGATGAACTTGACCTCCTCCTTAACTGTTCTTTTACTACTAAAATACTGAAAGAATCTCTTGGGGTCTTCTTTCGCCTTATCTGCTATATTCCTCTCCAGCTGTCATTTAGCCTCTCTGATATCCTTCTTAATGGTTGCCCTCATTTTCTCATACGCGCTACGGTTCACTTTGCAGTCATTAGTCTTATATGCCTTATACCTTTGCAACTTCTTTTTTAAATCTTTATTAATCCATCGTGGAGTTTTTTTTAGTTTCCTATTAATTCCAAATTTAGGTATGTATCTGTCCTGCATTACATGTAAAACATTTTTAAACCTGTTCCACTGCTCCTCGACTGTCTCCACATTTAAAAGCTTATCCCAGTCTACCCTACTTAGACTTTGTCGCATCTGCTCAAAATTAGCCCCGTAAGCCTATACCCTTCTACCCTGCACCAAGATTTGAGCCTTCTAATCTCCTCAATCTTACCTGGACTGGCGCGTGGCACAGGCAGAACTTCGGAGAAAACTACCTTGTCAGTTCTGCTCCTCAGCTTGGTACCCAACTCTTTGAATTTGGATCGCAGAACTGACAGGCTACCTTTTTGTATGTTATTTGTTCCAACATGTTCTAAGTGAAGCGTTTTTTTATTAAAAGTAAAAACTAATGGATACACTGGTCCATAGGTGTAAGTATACATCTCCTGTTCCTGTTCCCGAGGGTGCGGACCGCAGACACAGCACTCGCTGAACCGGTAAGCTGTCACCTTGTCTGGAGGCTCAGTTAGCCATACGGTGCATGAGAGATTGCTACAACAGTTTGGTAGACAAATGCCGACTGAGACTGGGCTCCTGATGCGGAGCCACCGGCGAGGAGCCACAGGAAAGAGTAGCATGTAAGTTACCTCGGAGTCCGTGTGAGTGGAGGAGGCACATGTCACTGCACGATGGCATAAGAAATAAACTTCTGTGTACTGAAAGAATACAAGTGATGGCAAGTGTGACTTTTTCAGTGATTATTGCCTTGTAGTGTACAGCATACAGACAGCAACTCCCATCTGTGCATCAACATTCAGCGACAATAACAGCGCTTGGGGATGAATTTGCGAGTTGAATCCTTGTTCCGGCCCTGTATGATGCCAAAGTAGGAGTAAAGTGCACAGTCTCCATTTAAGATGGTTGAATCTCACAACACTGCTTTGCCTTGTGCTTTTCCTCTTCTTATAATGACATGTGACAATGTGTAGCAATCCATCTCAAGATACTGATCAATACTCAATAACATTTTTGGCTTGAACGATTGACGTATCCGCTTAGTTTTTAGGTCTTTCATTCATCTACAGCTTTGTGTATCCTTTAGCCCCATTGTAAGCTGCAAGAATAGACAAGGACCTTATAAAGTTTATTAAAAAAACACCAACTCAGAACATAGTTTAATGAGGTAAATTAATATATAGTGACACACGAGTCCCTGTCTTGCACCCCAAAACACGAGGCCGAGTCTCAGTATTTTAGCAAACCCCGCATTATTCTGCTTGAAATAGGAACAGCACGGTTATTATAGCGGGATATACCACTCTCAGATAGACAGACACAGCAATCAGGCAGGGTCATTGCCAAGTAATCCTGTTCCTTGAATTTATAATGTTCCTTGCATCACCCATTGACGACAGGCGCTTATAACACGAACACGATTGGCTCAGATTTGCTTTTGCTGCGAGGCTGCGGTTTCCCTGGCAAAGGATAAGCTGTCTTCCACAGACACGGCAATCGCGCTTCGGGACACTTTTCGCCATGTCGCCCCGTTGGAGGGAGTCCCAAAAGAGTTTAGAAACCTTACAATATGTAATGATTGCGAGGAAATAACTTGAAAAATATAAAATGTATCCTTTAATGACCTCATAAACAGTTTTGTAGAGGACTGATGAATTAAGAGTTTATATTTCACTAGCAAAATACCCGCGCTTCGCAGCGGAGAAGTAGTGTGTTAAAGAAGCAATGAAAAGAAAAGGAAACATTTTGAAAATAACGTAACCTGATTGTCAATGTAATTGTTTTGTCACTGTTGTGAGTGATGAGTGTTGTTGTCATATATATATATATATATATATATATATATATTACACACACACACATAAACATATATATATATATATACATATCTATACATATACACATATATACATATATATATATCTACATATATACACACACATACTGTACATACATACACACACATATATACACACAAATACATATATATATATATACATACATACATACACACACACATATATAAACATATATATACATATACATACATATCTACATATATACACACACAGCTATTTCGTATCAGTGCAATACGCTGTTTGTTAAAACGGTTGACTCCCGCTCTTACGTGCAATAACAAATCAAATCATTCAGTTGTCTTTGCTCATATGTCATTTTAGAGCTGGACGCCTGGCATCTTTTTTTGGCCACAAGTTCGTTTCTGTTTGCTGTGAGGTTCTGTGTTGTGGAGATTCTCAGGATGGATTGCAGGTGCTCATCAGTGAGGCGACTCCTGTGTGCTGTTTTGTTAGTCTTTATCACTGAGAAGAGCTTCTCACACAGATATGTGCTACCAAACATGCACAAGGTTCGAGTCGCATGTAGACGGACTTTTTTTGTTCTTCAAAGTCACCAAAGCACCATGCAAACTCAGTGCGCAATAACTATAGCTTCGCAATAACTTGCAGCATCATAAGGTAGACTTGATTAATGCGGTAAGTGTTCGGCAAGGCAGCTGAAGCGCTGCATTATGGGATCTGTAGTTTATTGTGTTACCAGCGCTTCATATACCCGGGCTTTAATAACAATAATACAGTATATAAAATGATCTCGGGGCGGATATAATTACGCCGGGCGGATGTGGTATGCCCTTGAGTTTGACACATATGGACTAAATAGAACTTGAAAAGATATATTTTTTCAAATGTGATCGCAATTCAGATAGAGTTGACGCAAGACTACAGCCTGCATGCCTCAATAAGTCATCCTCCCCTCGCTCTTACTTTTTTACCGTTCATCTAATGAATACACTGAGTATGGCTTTACCAAAACAATCATTGATGGTGAATAAAGTATCCATTATTTGAGTATGTAGAGCGGGATATATATATATACATATATATATACCCGCGTAGCGGAGAAGTAGTGTGTTAAAAAGGTAGAAAAGAAAAGGGAACATTTTAAAAATAATGTAACATGACTGTCAATATACAGTATTTGTTTTGTGAGTGTTACTGAGTGTTGCTGTCATCAAGGATTTGATTATCATTATTTCTTTCAATCAGGTTCGTATTTGTAGGATGTGTTGTGTTCAAGTTACATTCCGTGTTTGTCAATCGTTGTAAAGATGACAGGTTTCATTCATCGATTCGTTTCTTACTGCATCAATAAACAGCTCGTCTTCTTCTTTATCTGAGACCTGACACACTGCATGCACGGGTTTTTTACACTGTCTTCCTTTAGCGGGACATTGACTTTTCCAACGTGTGCTTTGTTTCCGCAGTAGCTGGATTTATGAATATGCTTGTATGTATCAGGCGCTTCATATTTTTGCTGCCTTTTCAATTGTGTAATTCGGTTTTGTTCAGCTCTTTGGAACTGTTGCTTTTTATCTGTGCACTGCGTCAGTTCACGTGAGCCACTCGGTGTACATGCATCGAAGGTTCCCAGCTGTGCTGGTGCCATCTCGTGCTATGTCCATAGCTTTATTTAATGTTACCTTAGTCCTGGTACTTAAAACTTTCTCTCGCAGTTTCGCTGAGTTTGTGTCAAACACCACCCTGACCATCTCATCTTCCTCTCCATAAGCACAGTCCTTCACCCGTGAATATTTACCGTGGCAGTTTGCTATTGGATTGCCGCTGACGGACGGCCTTATATGGGCAGGCACTAAATTACAAACGCCAGCGCAGCCTGTCTATGAACTTAATTTAAAGTGTAGGTTTACATCGTGCTTTGTTTCCGAAGTAGCAGAACTCATGAATATGGTTGTATATGTCACTCGCTCGCTTCTTATTGTTTCGCTGCCTTCTCAATTATATAATGCATGTTTTCTTAAGCGCTTTTTTGAGGTCTTCCTGGTTTTCTATGTGCTGCGTGATTACGTGGGAGGCGTGATGATGTCACACGAAACTCCGCCCCCACGGCGTTGAAGCTCATCTCCATTACAGTAAATGGAGAAAAACTGCTTCCAGTTATGACCATTACGCGTAGAATTTCGATATAAAACCTGCCCAACTTTTGTAAGGAAGCTGTAAGGAATGAACCTGCCAAATTTCAGCCTTCCACCCACACGGGAAGTTGGAGAATTAGTGAGTGAGTGAGTGAGTGAGTGAGTGAGTGAGTGAGTGAGTGAGTGAGTGAGGGCTTTGCCTTTTATTAGTATAGATTAAAAAAAAAAATCAAGGGTGGTTGATGTATTCAGGCATTTAAGAGCGACATTTGGGGAAATTCATTGAGCGTTTTCTGACAGGCTTTGAACGCATTATTATTTTCCTCCCATTTAAAACAATAGGAAGTAACCTTCTGATATCTGACTTTTAATTTCCTGATCTGTTTTGAAAAATGGATTAGAAACAAAGAACAAGGGATGACTATGAAGTAAATATTACACAATGTAGAGATTATTCAGGTGAAATGCCATTAGAAATGGTTAAAATCAAATAAATTGCCAGGACTAGATTATCTTTCATTCAAGAGAATTTTTAAAGCACCTATTGATTATGTATAAAGTCTCCATCCATATTTCTGGAAATCACTGAATCGCAGCAATTCCTAAACACTGTAACTAGAAAATGTCGCTCTGTTAGAGGGGACTGGGCAACAACAAGATTTATTTATATAGCACATTTTCATACAAACAGTAGCTCAAAGTGCTTTACATATTAAAGAATAGAAAAATAAACGACACAATTATAAAACAAAATAAATCAACATTAATTAACATCGAATAAGAGTAAGGTTCAATGGCCAGGGAAACAGAAAAAACAAAAAAACTCCAGACGGCTGGAGAAAAAATAAAATCTGTAGGGATTCCAGACCATGAGACCGCCCAGTCCCCTCTGGGCATTCTACCTAACATAAATGAAACAGTCCTCTTTGGATTTAGGATTCTCATGGAAGGACCTGATGATGATGGTCATGTAGACTTCTGCCTTTTAATCCGTTTATCATTGTTGGAGCATCATGAAGCTTTGAGTAGGTGGAGGTGGCGCAGGCAAACACCACAAAGAAATCGGAAAAAGAAACAGAAGAGAGAGTAGGGGTCAGTACAGATTTTAGACTCTGGGCGGTCTCATGGTCTGGAATCCCTACAGATTTTATTTTTTTCTCCAGCCGTCTGAAGTTTTTTTTGTTTTTTCTGTCCCCCCTGGCCATTGGACCTTACTCTTATTCTATGTTAATTAATGTTGACTTATTTTATTTTCTTATTGTGTCTTTTATTTTTCTATTCTTTATTATGTAAAGCACTTTGAGCTACTGTTTGTATGAAAATGTGCTATATAAATAAATGTTGTTGTTGTTATTATAAAACAAAGATGGTTGGACTTACCTTATCAACTTTAGGCCAGTTTTATGATCTAGGGGGCACACATAGATATTGTTTGTCTTGAAATTAAATAAATACTTATATAATAATATACAAATAAAAATAGTACAAATTAATTTTATTTCTGTGGATAAGTAATCTATGGTGAAACTTCAAGAAGCCGGGATTCACACCACAGTGAGCAGAAGAGGATCTCGAGTTACAGTTTTTCCAAGAATCACACAAGCATGGAAAAAGTATCAGTTTTGTTTTCAACTGAGTTTCAATTAATTTTCAACTAAAAATTGAATGACTTTTACTTCTGAAAGAAGTGAACTCGTTTTGATTTATACATAGTACCACTGACTAGTACTGAGCCATACTACGGTACAGTTATCACCATTTTCAGTCATTTTGTAACTGCATGTGCTACAAAACCGTTAGTTAGTGGTGGAGTTTTGTGCCATTAGCATACTTCTGAAACATGCAGCCCGTGGAAGTGAAGGTAGTAGTGGTTAGAAGAACACTGAAGTAACAGCATTGTGAAAAAAAATGGACCTACACTTTATCGGCTTGCGAGCTACGTTTAAAATGACCAGGTCGAAATGATCTACCTACATTAAAAATTATATATATATATATATATATATGTATATGTATGTGTGTGTCAAAAGTATGACAGATAATTTTGAATCTGCTCTGTGTAGCGTATGCTGTCAATTTGCGCACACACCTTCCATTGTGTCTCCAGCTCAGACGCCAGGTTTTGGATGTTCCCCAGATCATGGCGCTGCAGCTTTGAGGACAGATGTTGCATTTTCCGTTTGAAAGTATTAACTGAGCTAATCATATTGACCATGGAGTTCTCTTTCCCTTGCAGCTGTAAATTAAGCTCATTCAACATGTTGGTCTTTGCGATCTACTGGTCGATCACGAATGACGTATTGGGCACCCCTGTCTTAAGGGCATTCAAAATGGAGACGTAGCCAATCGATGACAGGAACAATTTTGAAGGGCATAAAAGATCATGTAAGGTACTGCATCATTATCAGAACTGCAGGATGGGGACTTAAGCAAAAGGTCCCAGACCTTAAGTAACAGACTTTTTGTTTACATTGTTTTGTTTTTTTTTTTGGTTTCAAGTACATTAGTATTGTTTCACTCACACTCTAATAATACATTTGAAATGTATTTTCTGTAAACTCATAAAGCATTCTGCATTTTTTCCAGTTTTCCATTAATGTACATTTTTCATTACAAGTTTCAATTTCCATACAAGATTCCTCACGGTTCAGTGCCTGGATACTACTATTTTTAACCTGCCAGAATTCATTCAGTCATTAATTTATTTTCAGACCTGCTAAGCCCAATTTAGAAATGCGTCAAATGAAGTTTAATGGAAAAAAAACATTTTGTTACGCACAGCAGTAATAGATATAAATATGCACTGGGGTGTGGGGTCTATAGGTGGAAAATATTAAAGAAGGAGACACGGGAGTCTAGGAAATTAAGGTGTGCCCAGCTGGAAAATTTGCCAGGGATTTTAAAGGCACCATGAGTGTGGCATAGAGCAGGAGACCGAAGAAGAAAACAGAAACCAACTCGAGGTGCAAGAGACCCTGAATTGGCTACTAAGGAGCTGTAAGCTAGGATTGTGTGTGTGCTGAGAAACGTGTCTAGGAGAGAGCGAGATGTCACCTGGACAGAAATGTGTGAGGTTTTAGGAGGGCAGCTCGCAGATTTTCATGTTCACCTAGGGAGAGTGTATGCTTATCTGTTTAAAGAAATGGACATAAAGGATAGACCTAGAAGGTTTAGGACAAATAAATGCTTAAAAATACAGGGGCCATTCAAAGCAAGTTATACTTTGGAATCTCTACAGCAAACGTTAGGCTGCATGGACCTAGAAAGTGATTCTGACTCGGAGGTACCATCGAGATTTGAGCCAGGAGGCAAGATGGGCGACTTCATCGGGAGGCAGTGGTATCTATGCCAGTGGAGACTGGCACCAAGAAACGCCAGGCTTGCTGAATTGTGTTTATCTGGTGCGTTTGTAATTTCCCTTTGTTCATCCCTGGTTGTGAATGTCAGAGAACTTGGAGCGGTTTCCTTTGCATGAAAAGGTCTGTAGAAATAAATGGTGTTGTTATCTATTATGTTTGGCATTTATTCGTTCTTATCTTCTATCCACATCTAATTTTTTTTTTCTTCTAGCCTTTTCTTTGACATTTTATAAAGCATATTGAGCTGTCCATGTCGGTATTTATAATAATGATGTTAGTTTTGTATAAAGGTAGTCGTTGACTTACAACCATGTACAGTTCTGACAGATCAGTCCCAAGTGATCTGGACATGACAGACCATTGTATGTATTCAAACTTGACCGTATGTGTGTATAGTACTGTATAATACTGTACGTCCCTCAGGTCAAATTGGTTTACGTCCTTTATCATCTTTCTTAGCACATTGTGTAGATTTTCTCTCTTTTCTTTGTAAATTATTTTTTTATTCTATTATTTTGTTTCACTCTTACTGTTGCTCATATGGGTACTGAACAATTAACATCTTTAAGAATCCTTTCTTCGTCTGTGTTATGATCCGTTATCGTTATGGAGGAGTTGTACCAGCAGAGTTTGAGCACTCGTATGTTTTCTGTTTTAACATTTCATAATAATAAACACTAACAGGTAAAGGAGTTCAGTGTGGTTTCACTACCCTGTCATGGCAATTCGCACAAAGCGACACATTGTGAGGCAGAAGCTTCAGAGGCAGGGAGACGCAGTAGCAGTCGTATGTCAAATAGTCATAAGATGCATAGGTCGGAAGTCGAGGACCATCTGTACTTTGGTCTCCTTAGCTTTTATTTTGGCTCCAGGAGGTTTCCTCTTCAGTGACACTGTGACCTCAAAGTGTCTACACCCAGAGAGAGAGTAGATGTTATTAAGAACACTGACAGGATGGCAGGACCCAAAACATTCTGTTTAATGTACAGTAAATAAATGTTAAGTTTGAGCGTTTCAATTACAAAGCAAGGCCTACAACATATTTATGAGGTCATATCTGGAACATTATGTTCAATCTATATGAAGAAATAAAAAAAATAAAGGTGCTTTTAAGAAGGCCCAGAGAAGATGACCACTGCAGTAATTCAGAGTCTGTGCTGGACAGTAAACATACCCGTGAAAGTAAAACGTAACTATAGGTGCAGCAGATTACCCTGCTTCATGGTTATCTACTGATCGGCTATGGTCTGGCCATCTGCAGGAAAGGTTCCATCAGCCACTGGAAGTACAGGTGTGTCCACAGACACCAAGTGTGAAATGACCTGAGGTCTCATGTGTAACACCTTGCGTAGAATTCACACTAAAACATGGCGTATGGACAGAACTAGAAAAGTGTGCACACACAAAAAAATTCAGACGCAAAACACTGACCATAAGCAAAGTTCTACACACTTTCCCTTTATAAATCTAAATCAAAGTGCATTTTAACACACATGCACAATCCTATGGCCCAATCCCGACTCCTGCCAGAATTCTGCCTATTTGAATATGTAAATCAGTATAACTAGCCCCTTTTTTCAGTATTTTGTTAATAAGACAATGGCAAAAACATGTATGAAAAAAGAATTTCAGTGATTATAAAATGGAGGCAAGGAAACACATAGTTTGGTGGCTTAAGGCATAAGCAACAAAAGGAAATCGATAGGAGTGGCACAGCATGGCAGAGGCACTCAAAAGTTCAAGTTCAGAAAGTCACACAGCGCCCAAAATAAAAAAAAGAACAGGTCAGATATCACAGCTGACATGAACAGGTGAGTCGCAGACCCACCATCTGAGTGCCTGCACCACTGGAGGAGGCATTGGAATTCTGGGGTTTACACTGAGCAGTGAGCTGGTGCAATTATTGGCAAGACACTTATAACTGGCATTTTACCAGCAGGTGATGGGGAGTTTTATTTAGTTTTTTCACTTACCATTATTTCTACACTTGTAAATAATTTTTAAGTTTAATAAGATAAACAAGAAGGCAGCAGATGCGGTGTTACTGTTATTCTGTTTCAGACAATATTACAAAAGGTGACCCCAGGAGGTGATGGTGCTGCTGTTTCGAGCACATCTTCGGGTGTTGGCTGCACACACACACACATCCCTACCTCAGAAACCACAAGGTGACCATATGGCCAGGTGTTGACAGACGCTGTCCTGGAGTCACAAAATGCAATAGTGGATGGTGTAAGAGATGTGGGCAATGAATACTGTATTATGTGATACTGACCACAAATTAAATAAATTGATAAAAAAAAATAAAAGCTGCAACGGATTACCTGCTTTTACATTCTGCTAAATACATTTAAATGAAGTTGTAATGCTGTCCAATTTGGCTGGTCACTTGGTGGGTCAGGGTCATCATAACACATGTCTTTCAGGTACAGGCTGGCCACGATTGTGTGGCACATTAGGCAGCACACTACATGCTTGCACACTGCAACACACTTTCTGTGGACTACAGAGCAGCACTCCACCAGTCTTATCCAGGCCCGAGTCTGACAGTGGAGGTCTTTATAACGTTGCTCTTGCTCAGTCAGTGGGTTGGCAAGCAGGGTGAGAAGCCACATTTTCAGCAAGTATTCACTGTCACCTAAGTAATCATGATATATTGTTTACATAATACAGATAACTTACAGTTTTGACCAAAGGAGTAATATTAAATGTCTTATCTTACCGTGAAGCCAGCCATCACACGCAAAACCATTTTCAAGTTTGTTCCCAACACTACCATATCTCAGAATGAATGAATCATGAGTTGAGCCAGACATTCTCGCCATAACATTGATATGCATTTCACATCACAGATGACTTGCACATTAATGTTGGGGAAATGCTTTCTATTTACATAAGCAAATTCATCCTCTGAAGGCACCTTTATAGCGATGTACGTGCAGTCAAACCGCTCCGATTACATCTGGAAAACCAGACGCTGCTGCACTTTGACGTTTGCCTGTTCATCGACAGTGTAAGGAAATCTTGTGTATCTGTAATACCATTCTATGCAGCTGGCATCACGTGACTCCGTGATGAGAAGAGAAATACCAGACTGGTCAGGCAGTTCACGTTGAAAAGCTCCTGTGGCTAAAAAACAGAGAGTGGACTAAACTTGCAAAGGAGCAGGTAGAGCACAATTCCTCAAAAATCTGTCTTTGTAAAGCCGGCGCCAGTTCAGCACACAGGTCCAAGAGGATAATTCTTGGAAATCAAAATCGACTTAGAAGCCAGTCAATATCATCACTGGGCAAGAAATCAATATTATCTCTATGTGCTCTCTTCTAATTTTTCCATTTGCAATGTCTTCTATCAATGCTAAAGCAGCCATGATAGTTGGAATAGTTTGGCCAGTGCATGCACCATTATATTGTGACAGGTTGATTACAATAAAGTGCAATAAATTTGTAAACGATATGCAATTCAGTTTGGTGTATTTGATAAAGCCTGCATCAAGAATGCAAATCTAAAAAAGAAGGGAAAGCGCACAGAAACAGTAGCACTGCTTTGATGCCGGGTGCCACCAGTTTAAAAAACCTAGCAGAACCGTGCGTATGTATGGTCTGAGGCTGACTTGAAAATGTGCGTAGCGTTACGCCAAGTTCAGTTCAGTTTATACATCTCGATGTGAGCGTACATAACATTTTTGGCCAAAATCTCGCTCCAGTAGCTCTGCTAAGCACTCCTGGATTGAGCACCACCGTAACTGCACATATTGGTTAATAAAGTGGTAATATTTTCAATGACGACTTGTTTGAAGTAGAGTTGTAATGTTCGTGGGTCATTTGATTTTTAATTTATCATCCAAGCACAGTGCGCAAAGTAATTCAGTCTTCTCTAAATCTGCCTTCTGGCACTAGAGGTCTTGTCACAATGGATACCAACCACATCTAAGACTGCTTAGCACAAGGCGGTGAATGAAACTTCTCGAACAGTACAAGGTTGCCGTTGCACAATTTCCATTAGTTATGGAGTGTAAGTAAAGCATTTATCCATTTTCCCTTCAAATAAACATCGCCATCATGGTGGCCCGCAGGTCCTGCCTCACGTTATGTTACTTTCTACCGTGTATCACTGAGCCCTTTTGCTTTTCTTGATGGAGATTATGTCTCTTTGGTTTTAATAGAATATCTGGCACTAGAAGTGGAAATAAAGCAGGTTGATGTGGACTTGGAGACAACCGGGGTACAATTAGGCACAAAAATCAAGGTATAAGGAAAAAATAATATGGCCAGCTGCAGGACCGTTTTTCAATACCATTAATGATAGAGTGGGGAAAAAAAATGTACAGAGGGAGACAAGGCCATGGAAGGAAATGTACCGCCTCTGGAAGAGTCTACAACCTCTCCAAATGTTTTGTCACAAAGGACTTACAACTGCCGTGAGACTCGGCAAGTCTTAACAGTAGCAATACTGTTGATTTATAGTGGAATTTCATTTTTAAAGCTGTTAAAGTGTGTTTGGTAATTGAAGCACATCCTATCAAATGTTAGCGTATTCCGTTGTGATTCACATTCTTAACATTTACCATTGTTTATTTGTTGAACTTTTCACATCGATGCTACCAATTATTAAGAAAAAGCAGCAACCTATTTATTATATACCGTATATTACTTACTACTATTCATTTATAAAAGAAAAACTAATTAAATATCCCTTTTATGAATGCGTTAGAAGTTAAAATGCTATAATATTACTTAAAAATTGGATTTCTGGCACATAAACTTTGCAAGAAATCCAATCCAGAAAGCAACCTGATAGTAAGGAAATGGTAAACTGACCGACTACAAAAGCCCTTTGTTTCTAAGAATGCAGTTAGTCTTCAAAGCAATAATTTAATACCAGCAGTTTTGTGCCGATTATAATCTACAAACAAAAGGGAAAAGTCATTCATAAAATTAAAAATGAAGTTTGAAAAAATTACATCTGCAAAGAGCCCAATTTGTTTGGAAGGGATTTTTTATTTATATTGTCTGAAAGTTTTAAAACAAACTTTGTTTCTTTTTTCTTAAATATGGGGACCAGTTATATATAATTCAAGGGCATACCTTTGTTAGGCCATTTGTCACAAAATTCCAGAAAATTCAGAATTTTACAAGTTCTTCGGATACTGTATTGATAAAATGCCTGGGTGGCGTCTTGGCCACGCTCCCAATTTAAATCAGTCACTGAAAATTAAAAGGAGGGAAAGGACCCCATTTGCAGTTCTTTTTAGTATTAATTGCTTATTATAATGTCCTGTTTGCAGAAGTCGAGAGCTTTGTGTTTATTTCGTAGCTTTTTAATCCAAAGGCTCTTGCTTTATCCGGATGACTGAGGGCCCTCGCTGCGCCCTCCTGATTTCTCGCCGCAAAACGTATTCACTGAATTGAGAGGAATCGACACCACCGCCGCAAGAGCCAACGATGTCAAAGCCGCGCTGCTGCAATCGCTCTAGGACCTGCAAGGGACGAGACAAGCACAACCACTATTACATTCTTCAGCGCATACTTCATTTCCAATATTAGTTTTGCTCTAACATTTGCACAATATTTAACATATGAAATATTTTAGTTTCAAACTTGACATCTGGAGAGCATTGTAAGGAAGAATGTAACACTTGGACTGAACTCATGTTAAAAAAAAAAATCAAAAAATTGGTAGAAAAATGCCGACTGAGGTTGTGCTGCTGAAAAACAATTTGACAAATCACATGGAGTATTTTCTGCCAGAGAGCAGAATGGCATCTCTGTACTTGGTGCAATATGCCCCGACCCGCCAAAGTAAAAGGACATTAAACACCTTTTTCAGTTACCTGCATGACCCTGAGAAGGTCAATTACCATAGCTCTCCCGTATTTGAAATAAAAGAACAAATACTCCCGTGTTAATACTGATCACACTTCAGCTCACAAGACTTTACATGAAACAAAAAGGGACGTCTTAATGGGAGGATGTAAAAACACGGGCCCTCTAGTTAAAAGGCACAGAAGGTGGTAGTGATGAGTCGATTCTTTCACACCTCCTAGATTTGCTGGATTCATTTCTAGGATTAGACACTCGTGCATACCTCACATCCAGAACACCACCTCTGATCGCATCACGCAAGTATATCATTTCATAATTCATACATTTTGTTATATAAATTAATTAAATATTTAACATGCTAATTCATATGACATTTTCCTGTTCCTTTTGCAACAATAAATTTAAGATGCATAAATAAAATAAGACGTTATGTTACAGAATCACAAGTGAATCATGCGACTTGTTTGTGGGTAATGAAATGGTTCGGTTCACAAACCAGAAGAAGGACAATCGTGAGAGAAAAGAAGAGCAGCTCATAAAGAACAAACTTGATGAATTTCCCATCACCAGCAGGTAGGACATTTAATAGCATCTTATAAAAAAAAAACCTGTCAAACCAAAGCTGAAAAAAGGAATTAATAAAACAAAAAAGAAAAACATGAAGCCATTGCCTCCATCAAGTGGATGATAGTCAACCACCGTCAACAACTTGGCCATCTTATTCATGTACAGCCTCTTGACCAATTCCCAAATTGTTTCAAGTAATGAATTCTTCGCTGACATGTGGGTATCTTGAATGTTTATTTGAAAGCACTGAAACTAAAAAGGATTTTTAGATGCAACATTATTTCATGTTAAAAATAAATAAAAAGAAGCCTGCTGCTGTCTGCATAAGCATTCTATCTTCACACTTAAATATTTGGTAGAGGAACCTTCTGCAGCAATAACAGCTTCAAGTGTTTCAGGGTAAGCCTATCGGCTGATGATCCTGGCCTGAACTTGGAGGTAGATTTCTCCCGGTTGTTCAAGTAAGCCGGATACGGATTGTGTATGGCAGTAATAATGTCACAGATTCTCCATTAGCTGACTGAGCCACTGTGAGACATTTGGCTTTGTATGCTTTTTAAGCTTCTTCACATCGGGGTCACACTTTTCGATTTAAGGTCCACCACTCTTCTTTATTCATTGATCGAAAGTCCTATCTTTATTTCAAAAGCGCAATAGTATGTGAAAGGGTATCCTGTTTGTGGACTACTTTCATTTTCCACAGTTATTTATAGAACAATGTTTCAGCAAAAATACACATGCATTTTGCAAAGTGTCAGCATATAATTGGATGACCTGACAGGAGGTTTATGTGACCCAAGATGTTTTTTATTGGACATTTCTATATCGTTTGCTTTTGGTCAGCATTGGTCCCCATTCTATCAGAGACTTCGTTATGTCTGTTCTCCATGAAAACATGAAATAAAACTCAACCATGAGGGCAAAATACAGGGGTTAACTAACATACAAAAAATATCATTTCTGGGTGGAGTATTCCTTTAAAACTCCGTTCCTCTAGTTGCTCGAGACTTTCATGACATAAGCTGCCCAAAAAAGGATATTATTGTGTGGCTTCTGCCTGTGCACAACTAAAATCAACATCAGATTTATGGGATAAAACATTGAATCATTAATTATGCAGTGAATCTGAAAGACAAGTGGGCAAAGAATGACTGAAGACTATTCTAAGAAAGCTAGAGGCAGAATGATGAAATGCAGGCAGCCTCGAGTGTTTTCTGGCTTTTCTGAGGACTGTTGGCTCAGTGATCGAAAAATGGAAACTGTATTATGATATCCTAGACAAAGTGTCAAAATGGTCTCCAGCCAAATGAGTCTGATGGCGTCTTGTTGTTTGTCAAACTTGTGATTAGGGAATCCATTCCCGGACGGGTTTATCCATTCGGGAATCCCACATGTTATTCCCAGGAATGACACAGTGCACGGGCATCTCACATGTGAATGGTTTTAGAACGACGACACTTATTTTTAATAAAACTACTGCAATATTTAGACACCTATAAAATACTACCCTTATCTACAAGCAGTTCTTGCTGTCTTATAAGTACATGTACCTGGGTAGTTGCGGTAATAACAGAGTAGAAAGCACAACGTGTCCAGCTTGCGGTCATCCAGGTGAGAGCGCACCTTCGTGCAGAGTACGCTAGCCGCTGAGAAAGCACGCTCTGCCTCCACTGAAGTAGACAACACAGTCATCAGATACAGACACACTTGTTCTAAACAAAGCCCGCCATTTTAGCTTTTACTGATGCATCCAGTTTCTTGTCATCATTCTGTGATGGCAAGTTTCTTGGCACAGATAATGCGGATGCAACAGACTGACGCGGTGCAATTTCAAGTTGCTGTTCAAAGCGGTTGTCTGACAGACATCAAAGAAGTCTGCCCCATCCCGGCATTCGTGAGCTGCAGAGTGCAGACTCCTCCTAGTCCACTGTGCTCAGTCTTTGTGGGAGCCAGGAGACTGACGACTGCTGCTGGTTTGTTGTTCACTGAATTAAATCGGCAACACACTACACCGTGGGCCAAAAAACCGTGCCACTTAATTATTTTCAACTATAACTCTGTTATTTCTTGATCGATTTTTACACTTTTACACGCTATATATGCAAGCTTGGCCATTCCTGGTTTCCCGGGAATTACAGCTGTTTCATTCCCGGGAATCAAAAAAATGTCCAGGAATCCCAGGCTCCCGATTGCCAGATTGTGATCTTACAAAAACTCTGCTTCAGGGCACTGCAGATACTTTTGAAGGAAGCCGCTGAGAAAGAGCCATAGAGCTAGGTAGTTGTTTAGTAGGTTGTAATCGAGCAGACGTTTGGAGGCCGTGACAGACTGGTGAATGTTTACTATGTGATTTATGGTTGTTCTATCTTGATGTGAAATTAGGGCCCTTCCAGCATTTTACATGCAGTATTGCAAACACTACCATTTACAGCAGGGGTCCTTAATCACGGTCCTGGAGGGCTGCAGGTTTTTGTTCCAACCCAGTTGTTTAATAAGAAGCACTTATTGCTCAAGTAACACTTCTGCTTCACTTTAGTTGTCTCGCTCATTAAGATTTTGAACCCTTATTGCTTATTTTAGTCTTAAACAGCTGCATTCTTGTTTTTCAATTGCTCCTAATTAGCAATAACATGCAAATGAGAAATGAGACCAGCATTTCTTTATTTAGCTTGTTTCCATTTATACCTGCATGTATTTATCATGCACTGTTGGGATTAATTAAATACTTGGGAGGAAAGTGAAGAGAAAAAAGTGAAGGACTGAGAATTACTCATCCATTTTAGCCTTCAAATCATCTAGATGATATTCCTAGAAAGGGGAAACAAATCTAGGATATGAGAATTACCTGACAAGGCAGAGTTAAAACACTAACAAACCATGAAATTAAAGTATTGGCCAAAATTACTTTTTAATTAAGTAACTGGGTTAGAACAAAAACCTGCAGCCGCTGCGGCCCTCCAGGACTGTGATTGAGGGTCCCTGATTTACAGCATTCTAAATTGTCCCTAGTGTGTGTGCCCTGCGGTGGGCTGGCGACCTGCCCGGTGTTTGTTTCCTGCTTTACGCCCTGTGTTGGCTGGGATTGGCTCCAGCAGACCCCTGTGACCCTGTAGTTAGAATATAGTGGGTTGGATAATGGATAGATGGATGGGTGGATGACTTACAGCAAGTCTTAGGCCGCTGGAAAGCGCCATTCACAATGCAAAAGTCATCTTTTGTTCTTTCTTTGTAAACTTTTTACTAATCAGAGCACACCTGGGATGGACTTGACCAGTCTGTGACAAGTGCTGACATACAGAGAAAGCCACCCAGAGGTGTAAATGAAGCGTAAAAATGTTGGCTTAATTTAAAGTAGTGTATGTATAAAATCTTTTTGCTACAGCCAAATCTAAACTTTCCAAACATGGCATTCTACAGCGATAATGGTTTGCTCAGCTGAGGAGCTAATTAATCTACAATAATTTAATGAAAAGAGAAAAATAAATTAAATATAGATTTACAGCCCTATGTCTTTCTGCAAAGCCCCTTCCATTTTTGTGTGCAATACAAATATTTAGCATCCCAATGGAATGGGAGAGAAGAGGAGTTGCATTACACATATGCACACATAATGTAAACAGGGACCTCTTTAACAAACTGAATCAAAAACCTGAAAATCCTCACAGAAATTCACTGTGGTTTATTATTGACTTAATTATTTTTTTTTTTATTTGTGGAGCAATGGCAACTGGGCCCTTACTGCACCAGCACATGCATGGCATCTGTCCTGCCTTGGCGGCAAAGCAAAACTCTTCACACTTTACGAACACTAAAAATGAAATGTAATAGTCAGAAAGCTTTGTGAACATGTCTGCATTGTGTGTGTATGCATAATCATTTATGCTGTAATAGACATGCATGGGAAAACTGTCAGTTTACATTGACTAAACTGAGCAAACTCTTGTTTCTTATATTGAAAAGCATAAACGGCTAACTTGATTTAGAAGCCTGAAAAGAATGGCAAGCTCAGGTAATGAAATGGTTGTAAAAAGAATATGATCACGTTAATCCTGAATTACAATCGAGTGACACAATAAAAGCAAACAAAAAGGGTAGCTATTGCATCTCAAGACTGCTTGCTGTGGTGGCTGGAACCTCACGTTTTGAAAGAAACATGAACTCTAAAAAGGTTAACATTCAAAAGACAAAATCTATGAGTGTTCTATTAGCTACAGAGTTCAATAAAAAGGGATGAACACCATTGACAGTTACTTGGTGTCACCTTCAGTTACTTCCGTTTTAGTGTGTGCAAGGCTAACAGTAGCAATGAAAATGATCCTGCCTAAGCTTTACCTAAAAAGACCTTTTCAAAGCATTTACTTTCACATGTTAAATTTCATCATTTTTTGAAGCTCTGCCAAGCCTGCTAGCAACCCTAACAGCAGCAATACAAGAACCTAAATAAACCATTCAGTTGGTAGCAGGAGTTTGCACAAAGTGCAGGGACTTATTCTCACTGCAAGCTTATTGCCATGTTTTTAAGATAAATATTAGCATTTTGAGTGGAAGAATTAAAGGCAGTTTGCAACATGCTGTGTTATGGGAGCACACATTAAAGAGGTAATTGGGCTGAGAAAGACGACGAGCTGAAGAGATAAGAAATCGAAATGACTGAAAAGATAAATGAGGTTTAGGACATAAAGATTACAGAGTTCTTGAATCAAAATCACTACAGATAAAGCAGGAGCTAATAATGTTTCACTATAGCAGCTGTCTATAATAGGTGTTCAAATTATTCGAACATCCTCTTGCACTAAAGAATACTTTTAAAAGTCAGACCAGTAATTATTTAATTTACAGTAATCCCTTGCTATATCGCGCTTCGACTTTTGCGGCTTCACTCTATTGCGGATTTTATATGTAAGCATATCTAAATATATAACGCAGATTTTGTGCTGCTTCGTGGGTTCTGCAGACAATGGGTCTTTTTACTTCTGGTACATGCTTCCTCAGTTGGTTTGCCCAGTTGATTTCATACAAGGGGCGCTATTGGCGGATGGCTGAGAAGCTAACCAATCAGAGCATGCAGTTAAGTTCCTGTGTGCTAACTGGCTCAGCGATGGAGCGCCGAATTTGATTCCGCGGCGTTAACCAAGAAGTCTCGTCTCGGTCATTCAGCATCAACGTGTTTCGCTGTGTAAAGAGTTAACTTTTTTGCTCTTTTGTGTTTATCTTTGTGCGTAGTTAAGCCCTTCATTATGGCTCCAAAATGATCTGCTCCTGCTACTGCTTCTGGGGCTGTGCCCAAGCGCCAATGGAAGATGCTAACGATTGCCGAAAAGGTAAAAGTTTTGGATATGTTGAAGGAAGGGAAAAGCTACACCGCTGTAGGATGCCATTATGGCATCAATGAGTCCACGATTCTTTTTATTTAAAAAGGAGGAAAAGAATAAGATCTATGGCCGCAGTGTCCTTTTAACCAGGGCGCAAAACAAGTTGTAAGTGGACGTAATAAGGCAATAGTCCGGATGGAATCTGCTTTAGGGATTTGGATTGCCAGAAGATGAACAACGGCGGTGCTACACAATCGCCTGAAGAGGCTCCTTTAGAAGGGCTGTAACGCTCTCCTTTTTTGTGCAGTAAAATTAAACTCATCGTTATTGGACAAGTTGTCGTGTCATTGTTGGTGAGTAACCATAATTAATTTTCTATGTATAGTACTTAGTACATGTACATACGTTTAGTGTCACTGCGCACACATTTTACTGTATACAATTTTTCTTGCATTCTACGTATTTATTGCTGGTCGGTAACATATGTGATATCGGAGATGCTCGATATCTTTAAAATAATATTTAGATTTTACTGTACAGTGGAACCTCGGTTCACGAACGTCTCGGTTCACGTACAACTCGGTTCACGACCAAAAAGCTCGCCAAACTTTGCCTCGGTTCACAACCACACACTCGGTATCTGAACAAGCCAGTTTCCCTTGCCTGCCTGAGCTGAGCTGAGAGAGAGAGAGAGCAAGCGAGCCACGTGCCTGCTGGGGAGGGGGAGGAGGAGATTGCTGCACGTGTTTGCCTGTCTATCTGCAGGCAGTACTGCAAGAACCATCCCCCACCACAGGCAGGCTGAGAGAGAAAGAGAGAGAGAGAGAAAGCGAGCGAGCCGCGTGCCTGCAAGAGCCCTGTTCGTTGTTCTCAGTCAGAAGTGAATGCGTTACCTTCACTCTCTCTGTGCTCTACAGTATTTCGTGTGCTTTTGCACTTAACTATGGCTTCTAAGCAAGTGAAGAGTGGTGAGAAGAAAGTTTTGAAGAAAATTGAAATCGAAGTAAAGAAAGAAATTACAAGAGGTGGAAAAACTGTTTACCAGTTTACTCATTTACCAATCTGAGAACCCTCGTGCTTTCAAGCAGCATAATGTAAACAAAGCCAGACTGCCAGTAATGTGGAGGGCAAACACAAAGGGTTGGGTCACAAGGACTTTCTTTTTGGAATGGCTGCATTAAGCTTTCACTCCCACCAGCTAAACAGCTAAAAGCACCAGAAACCCAAGAAATCACAAGAGAGAAAACACCTGAAGGAAAACACTTCATGCCAGAACTCGACTCATGCAAGGTTAGTTTTCTTGGTGGTTTTTGTATTACGGATTTTTCAAAAGTTAATTTTTCAGTTCATAACGCGATTTGTTGCAATGTTACTTTTCTCTTTTTTCAAATGTTCCTTTTTTTCCACTGTGCTTACAACTCATTTTATAAAAAGTGTTTACAGTGATCGGGCTTTAAGTTTAATAGCGTGATCTCCTGCAATCTTACTTTTTTGGTTGCTTGTGGTTGGTTTTTTACATGCACTTCGGATTTGTTCTAATGTTCCTTTTTTATCTGCTGTGCTTAAAACTCATTTTAAAAAAAATGCTGCACATGGTGCTGATGGCGGTGTGTGTGCTACAGAGAGAGAGAGCGCGAGCGAGCCAGCTCGTGTAGCTGAGCAGGGAGCCTGGGTGTTTTGTGTCAGTGTTATTCAATGTTTTTACATTAGTTTACTATTACACTGTGCATTCTATGGTGTAATTAACTATATTTGTGCTTAATCTTTACATATATATTTACATATTTACATACAGTTCGTACGGTCTGGAACGGATTAGTTGTATTTACATACAATCCTATGGGGGGAAACTGCTTCGGTTCACGACCAACTTGGTTTACGACCAAAGTTCTGGAACGAATTATGGCCGTGAACCGAGGTTCCATTGTATATAAACAGTGTGTTTACATACATAATTTCAATGAATCTTACCTTAATACCTAAGAGAAAACAAAGGGTTTATGCTGTATAACTGTTGCGGGGAATATTTATAAACAGTGTGGAAGATTTTATAAGGGCTTAAAATATATAAAAATAAGCATACAAACATATGGTTTCTACTTCACGGATTTTCACCTATCGCAGGGGGTTCTGGAACGTGATCAAGGAAGGATTACTGTATACAACTCCCTCAATGAGCACTTCTAAAAACAAACAAATTAAGATTACAGGCTTGAATTATGGCTTTGGAGGGACCAGGCACATAAAACTATATCCAGTTAATTTAAATACATAAAATTAGGTTTGAGTAAAGAGACAATAGTATAACGCATAATACAGCACAACAAACTCTACTGTTGTAAACTTGATTTATTAAGTGTTTACTGGTTGTGTCATGAAATGGGTAAATGTCTTAATGGTCTTGCATTGGGCTACTCTGGAAATGCAAACAAGCAGTGCCATCCTGTAGTCTGGTGGATAAGGAAGGGAATGTTGTGAGGCAAACTACAACAAATGCCAACCCAGGCATAGAATCTTCTCATTGGTTCCTCTTTTATTTTTCAGTCTTGCTCTCTCATGACCATATGCCACTCTGTCTGATATGAAATGTTATCTGGGTAGTTTTAGCTATCATGGAAATTGGGGTCCAAAATCTCTTACCAACATTTTTTGGGTTATTACTCTGATAAAACTGACAAGTATACTGTTTTTTGGAAAGAGATGGTATTCCAGCAAGGCTTGTGTGTGCCATCTTTTGCCTTTACACCTGGTGCAGCTGCGTTGTTCTTACATGTGAGTGGACGTTTCTTGCAGGGAGGGCTTCTGTTCTCTTCCTCCGATGTAGCACCCTCATCCGAGTTTACCTCTGTTATAGTGTGTCTTTATTTGAAAACAGCAGTGTCAGATCGGAGGGAGCGTGAACGTGACTGAGAGAATAAAACTGAATAAATACAAAATCGCTAACCTTTACAAGTACCATAAATTTACACCAGCTGTTACAGACTCAAATAAAATGCATGTTTTTATTCTATAATAGTAACAATAAGAGCAGCTCACTACTCAAAATGGTAAATCTTGGAAGCACCAAGAGTCGAGCCCCCAACCTCTTGATTATGAGTCAGCATTTCTTACCGCTGCACCACCCAAGCGGTCATGTCAGAGTCGTACCCTAACTCGATTTCTTTTCTTCAGTTACATTCTTTACTGAAAGCGCACTTGTTTCGTTATACCTGTACCTTTTATGAAAGTGTTGATTTGATATTTGGGCGTCAGTCTTCACACACTATACACTTCATGTTAAAATCTTGTCTTTAGTGCTATAACATGACAATTATTTCTGTTTTAGGTATGTGTTCCAACATTTCTTGCTTCGCATTTCCTGTCATCCCTGCATTTACCCAGATTATTGTAGACACAGAACGCACATGAAATGCATGTGCTCCACATAATGATGTATTATTTGCCCTATACAACTCCAGGCACCTCACACCCACATAAAACAGACTTGAGCTGGGAGAACTTTTTGTCCGACTGAGTTGCTTGGTGATTTCAAAGTGTTCAACATTCACTGAAGAAATGATCATTATGTTTGAGCACCACAGAAAATTAATTAATTTCAGCAATATTTTCATAATTAAAGGGATTTAAATTAATGGGAGTTCTGTTATTTTATACATTTTTGTCATCATCTAGAAATCAGGAAGTATATTATAGTTCACATTGAGACTAGTATTTAATAAAAAAATGCAGAATAATGGATGAAGATGAAAAAATGCATTTATAATTTGTACTACAAGTTTTAATTGTGGTCATGACAGGTTTTTGGTTCAGCATATAACAAGGCTGTAATACAACTGTATTAAGCAGAAGAGTGTTAGGTCAAGGTAACTAGTCATTTTCAGTATGCTGTCCTCTTTTAAAATTCATATGAATGTTTTTTGTGACAATTTACTATGCAATGTATTCTTAATACAGGATTAACGTGAGGGCTGGACAGTTATAATCAAAAAGGGAATATAAGGAACTAGTTGAAGAAAAAAGAAAAGAAACCTGAAGCCACTGTAAATCTTCAGGACCAAGGTTGCTCAGCCTACTCTATACAGTAGATTGGTATTTGTTCCCCAAAATGCATGCATACATGAGTGAAATGTAAACAAACTGTGATATCTAAGTCCTTTTGTGAAAATGACAACAGTTCAAAATGAACACAATGAATCACATTTATTAAAGACAGAAAAAGTAATGAAAATCTAAGGCAATCAAATCTCACCTGCACAGAGTTGAGATGGCAGTAGCCATTTAGAGGGAAACGAATAACATGTGTAGAGTCGTGATTCCATCCAGCATTGACCGAATTGCACATAACGTCACCAATCTCTGGGAATACCTCCTCAATAAGGGACTTGTCTCCACTAAGTGTGATCCTCTCACCAAGGTCGGGTGCAACACGTACCACCAGGCACTCGCATGGACGTGAAAAGCGGCTAAGTTCTTTGTCCTGCTTCCAGCGTTCCATTTCCACCAGCATGGGCTGTAGCTGGAAATAGCGAGCCTCTTCATACAGAAGACTATAGTCCTGATAATTAAAAAAAAAAAAAAAAGCAGTGCCAAGCATAAACATTCAATTTTCATTTTAATTTAATTCAGGTCTTCTCATTTTTGCCTCTCTTTTCTGTAACTCTACAGTCATTACTCACTGCCCTTCTCTGCTTAGGAATCCAAACAATGGGGGTGGGGGGGACACATTTGATACTTACTTTAAAGTCATCAGGAATCAGCAATTTGGACGTCCTGAGGAAATTTAAGATATATCTGAACATGTGTCCGTCTCTGTCGATAAAATAGTGTTGCTTCAGACTGTCTAAGACGATGGGCTCCGTACCGTCAAACAGCCGTCCAATTCTTAGTGAAGGGAAAAAAAAAGAAGAAAAGAGAGCCAAGTGCTATTACAGACTGCAACTATTATTTTAACTGTCTTACAAATGCATATGTTTTACTTGAATACAAATATTTCAGCAGCTTTAGTTTGCCTATAAGAGACACCAAAGCAAAAACTTGCACGCACCCAAACAATTAACACACGTAAGTGCTTCAGAAAGGGGATAAGCAACTGCTCTATAAGGCTTGTTTTTCCCTTTTGGGTATACAACAGACATACTGCAGTCCTATCTGATAACCTCTTATGCCCTAATAGGTTTGTGGCAATATAGCGCCTAAATTACACATCCAAAGCTAAATGTCTATTATTCCACTTAAGTAATAAAGGAGCTGCAAATGGCTGAACAGTAGCAAGTACAAAACTCCAGATTTTTAAAACATATTTATATGATTAAAAAATTTTATACCAATACCAAAAAACTGGATTTTACAATATATAACAACACATGTTATGAATCAATTTTGAATTGAATAAATTTTCTTTTGCACCCCAATCTGTCAGTTATCATTGTGCCAAATGTATATGTCATATCCCATTGCATTGCAAAGTTTAACTGTTTGGCACAAGGTGTCCCCTGTTTGGAAACGTTTCGTCTCTTGTACATAAACAACCTCTCAAAACAAGTATTGCAGTTGCAGTTATATTTATTTTTAAGAATTAAAATATACATATACACACACACACACTTTATATCACTCTGAAGCAACAAGGAAACAATTTTCTAACTATGTATGTATAATTACATACTCGTACAAACCTTTACTTTTAAAATTATCTCTCATGTTAGTCCTTGGAAAATTTTTTACCACTAGACACAGTGAGACATTACACTTTTAGTAGTTTAGTTTGGGGTTTATGCTACAATCCGCACATCTTTTGCGGCCTTCTGTTGCAGTTGCCCCATAGATGTTCACTGCACTTACTTGTTTTGTGTTGACTCTTTTTTCTTGCATTTTTGGTGTGGAACAAACAGACAGATAGATAGATCCCAAGGAGAAATTCACATACTCCAGCAACAGCATACTGATAAAGAACAATAAGCTAAGTACATACATATATTTTCATACCAGCTTCTTCCAGTGCTGTCTTTCAGGTCTGGGGACAATACCTTTGCTGGCAGCTCTCAGCGCAGGGCGGGCAACAGCCCTGGACAGGGCCCCGGAGAGCTAGTCACACACCACACACACCTAAACCAGCATTTCACACCTACTTTTGGGTCTTAGGCAGCCGTTGCTCAGTTCTAAGCGTGAGACTCCTTCACGGTATAAACGCACTCCAAACACCGAATGGATTGACAAAGCCATGCAATATTTTTTTTTTATTCAGTTCTTAATGGCGCTTCTTTTAACCTCTGTGTCATTCCCTCTTTGTAATCATTTCTGCAGCTGGGGTGAAGGGAGTGTGATTTAATCCATTCTTATGGGGTGGGATTATACCATTAACAAGGCAAAAACTAAATGGGGGAGGGTATAATGTGGGATTATACCCTGAACAAGGCTATATGGCGTCTCCATGCACCCCAGGAGGGCAGTGGGGGAAGCTCAGTCATCATAAAATACTACAGTGTGATCTATCACTTTATTACGCACGTGAACCCAAACTGCAATAAACAACTCCAGCAAGTACAGTATATAGCCCCACCTGAGGCGGCCTGGATTCATCACTCCTGTAAAAATAACCCTTCTATTTCAAACAGCTGCAGGCCCTTTGACACTATGTTTCGCCATGACAATAAATAAGATGCAGAACAAGAACCTATGAATAGCGGGCATAGATCTCTGTAAAAAGCGACATGCAATTGCAGTAGCATCAGGAATCTGTTTATTTGTACCTATGACAAAGTAAAAATATGTACTAAATTGCAACTGCTTCTTTACAAATTGGTAGGGGGTATTAAACAAAATTAATTGAACTGACAGTTTCTCATTAATAAATCTTCAAACAAGCCTGAAACACCCATGGTACTACATTATTTTCATCATACTGCTTCCCAAAATTCGTTTTATAATTTAACCTCAAAAATCATTTAGTACACTTATTCAGAACTTTGTTTTATTGTCCTTGATTTTCCTCTTTTAACCTTTCTTTGTATCATTTGTCTTAAGAATATATTTAAAACTCCACAGACATTCAAAAAAGAGCAAGTTAAAAGTCAGATGACAGAAATGTGGCGTGCAACTGAAACGTTAAACACCCTTAATAAAACTGAGGCATTATATTACACAAAGTCTGAAATAAGACAAAAACAAAATGAGGCCTAAAATAGTGGTACCCTTCCACATTTTTTAAAAAAAATGTCTTTGAACTAAACTGAAACTGACTAACGTATTTGGTTTCTGTAACTCTTTATTTCAAATTTAATAGAAGAGACACCTTGCTTTTGATTGTTGACACATAATATTCTTTAAAATTAAACAAATGAAAATGGCATAGACAAAAATATTGGTACCCTTAACCAAATTTCTCATAGTATATAACCTTTTTAGACAGTAACTGCCATCAAACACTTTCTGTAGTTCAAAGAGAGATTTCTACACTTTTTGACTGGTAGCTTGATCTACTATTCTTGGGCAAATTGTCCCAGTTCTCTCAAGTTTGATGCGTGTCCACCTGTAAGTTTCTGCTTTCTCCACAGATGTTTATTTAGAATCAAATCAGAACTCCTAGCAGGCCACTTCAGAACAATCCAATTATTTCTTCTCATCCATTTTTGGGTGCCTTTTTTGAAATGTTTATAGAATATTATACTATTGGAGGACCAATAATCTACTACTAAGACACCACTTTCTGACATGGGACTGTTGAGGGTTTCACTCCAAAATGCCCAGGTAGTGTTTTGATTTCACTGCTCCCTGCACAGATTCAAGGCATCCAGTGCCAGAGGCAGCAAAGCAACCCCAAACATCTCCAAGCCTCCTTCTCATTTCACTGTATAGATGATGTTCTTCTTTATGAAAGTTTAATTTTGTTTTTTTGTGAACATAAACTTAGTATAATTTACCAGAAAGGTCGAATTTTATTTTGTCCAAAAGACATTCTTCCAGAAGGAATGCAGAAGTTTTGCGAACTTCAGCCAGGCTTTTTTGTATTTCTCTAAATTTCATTTAGATAGCAATGGATGGTACAACATGCAACCTGAGCTTCTTTCTTACCTCCTCAGCTAACTTTCCACTTTTCCTTCACCTTTTTATTTTTCCAACTCCAAACCTCAAAAAGGAACTGTAGACTGGACATTAGAAGGCTGTATAATTTGGCTAACTATAATGTGATTAAAGTCTAAACAGCTGTAAATGTAAATGCTGCATATGCCTAACCTGGAATACCAATATTTTATTCAGTCACTCAGAGCCAAGAAGGGATTTTAATGTTCATTTGCTTGTTCTAACTATATCCAAGCTGCAACAACTAATTTTAATTAACTCACATGTATGCACAAGTTCAAGGTTATTGTCATGTGTACAAAATACAATCAAATTCTTATTTGTGCCTCCCACAGACTTGTGAGCACATGCACTAGAAGCAGGTCTGACACAGAAGGAGAGGTAACATCAGGGATATGCTTTCTTCAGATCACCTTAAAAAGACAGACAGTGACTATGCCATGTTCAAGGGACATCTCTGCTTTCTTGACAAAATGAGAAAGGCTTTTGTAAAAGAAACAGATTAACTTCATACAACCTTGCTGCCCATTTAGAAAAACATAATCTTAAAGTTCTCTACCTCTTATAAAAGCCCAGGGCCTACTCTGGTACCAGGACTTGAGGCTTCACACATCACAAGGGGCTCAGGTTGATTGGGAGAGGCGGGATTTCATATGTGAAAAGATTACAAATAGACTTAGATAAGTCATCAACATCATAAAAAAATGAATGGCAGTCCTGCTGACTAAAACAATCCAAAGGTGAAAGGCGCCAACCTGAGCTGAGTAAATGAAGGGCTGTAATCAACCTTTCCACGATGCTTTGTCATTTCCAGCTTACTTTTGGTACTGAGTTGTCAACACAGCTGTGCATCTGTCAATATGTGTCAAACAAAAGAAAACTTGGGGCAACATCAACCACTGATGAGAAGTGGGAAGAAGCTTTCTTTGTCACCCAGACCTACATTTAACTGAGTAAAATCAGACTGAAAGAAATATCTGGACAAGAGAATCCTCAACTTAGCTAATCTGCAACAACTACGAGACATAGTTTAGGTTCAATGTGCCATACTTTCTGTATAACATTTAAGGTGGTTTCCCATGCATATTTAGTTAAACTGTTTTCTGGAGCAGAATATGGTGATGCTATTATCATTTGGGCCCTGTTTTATTTATATTTATTTTGGATTTTAAAGTGGTATATCATTATAAACTGCCAGAACCACAAAATATCAAAAGTAATGAAGAATACACCACTGACTGTTCAAGAAAACTATAGGTAAAATTCCATTACGACGAACTCCCAGGAACCTAAAAAATATTTCGTTGCAACGAATATTTCATTGTAATGAAATTCTGTATTTGTTACTATAGTGATTTCTTTAACTTGCATCCAGGCGTTTGCAATCATTTCAATAGCTTCTTTCACATTAATTTTAATCTCCTCCCGCCTACAACTTATGAGGACGAGAATTTTTCTGAGCATTTCTTTGCCATAATACACTTTCAGGGTGCGAACGATGCCCAAATCCAATGACTGAAGCAGTGCTGTGAAATTGGGTGGGAGGAATTCAACGCAAACATTTTCAAAATGCGGAAGCATGTGGTGTGCAGCACAGTTATCAATCAGAAATCGAATCATCCTTTTCTTCTTCTTCATATTGTGAGGTTTCTGAACACTTTTGGGATCCTCCCCACCCAACGGGAATGGGCAGTGTAACAGCAGGCTCACAAAGCTGCAGTGAAGCACCACACAAGCAAATCATAAAAGATCAGGGTCGCACTACAAGTCCCTGTCTTGCACCCCAAAACACAAGGCTTAGTCTCAGTACTTTAGCAAAACCAGCTTTATTCAGCTTGGAACAGGAACGGCACAGTTATTTATTGTAGCATGATCTGCCACTCTGTTATACACAGACATAGCAATCAGGCAGGGTCGTGGCCAGGTCAGTGACCAAGTAATCCTGTTATCTGCATTTACAATTTACGTGCTCCTAACCTTGCATCAACCATCGAGCTGTTTTCCGTTTACTTTGGCGGAGAGATGCAGCATAGCTGTAAGCCTGCTGTTGCCCCGTACAGACGCGGACACCGCACTTCGGGACGCTCTTCAGCATGCTGCCTAGTTGGGGGAGTTTACAAACCTCACATTTTCTTGAATGAGTGCCACATTAATAGGAATGTTTCTTGAATGAGCATCACTGAAGCACATAAAAACTGCTTATTCGGCGTCTTCAAATGCAGCAGTTCACATACGTTTGCAACTCGAGATTTTTCTTCTTTTTTTGCTCGGTCTTTCAAGAAAGTTGACAGTGTCGATGGCCAAATTCAAATTCACTGGCAACATCTTTTTCTTTTTGCCTGCAAAAAATTTAAATTTTTTTTTCTAATATGAACTGTTATCGTTTTTTCGTGTCTTGCCGTTTCTATAAGAGGGGGACAATGAGTTAAATTTCAATGCATATTTTTCAAATGTTGATGAGCTCATTTGTTTCTGGATCATTGTGCACAACTGTGCTGCGGCCACAGAACTAACTGGTCTGTGAATGATTCATTCAGGGATTTCAAATTCTTTTGTGCACTTCAATGTAATGAAAGTATATGCTGAATGTATTTTGTAGTAACCAAGATTTCTATAGACTCGTGTCATATGGGAAAGCTGTCGGGACCATAAAAAATACTTCGTTGTAATGACTTTTGTTGTAAAGATATTCGTTGTAACAGAATTTTACCTGTATTATGAACAGATTTTCTTGTGGATAATTAGTGTGCTTTAGACCTTGAACAATTTCTAAGCTGCCAACTGTTTTTACTTAAATTTCCAAAACAATTGCATTTCTAATTAAAAAGAGAGAGTATTTAAAAAATGTAGTCTTTATTCTCAAACTTGCACTACTATTTCCATGCTCACATTCAAATTCAGGAATCTAACTCTTCCATTATACACAGATACCATTTGTTGAAACCCTGTCACCCTACAGCCAATAGCTGGAATATGTTCTCAACCAGTCAGACAACTTTGACAAAATCAAGATCAGATGTTCTCTTGGACAACAGCAGATTACAAATTACATCCATCCATCCTCTTCTGCTTATCCGAGGTCGGGTCGCGGGGGTAGCAGCTTAAGCAGAGAAGCCCAGACTTCCCTCTCCCTGGCCACTTCTTCCAGCTCTTCCGGGAGAATCCCAAGGCGTTCCCAGGCCAGCCGGGAGACAGTTCATAGTTCCTCCAGCGTGTCCTGGGTCTTCCCCGGGGCCTCCTCCCGGTTGGACGTGCCCAGAACACCTCACCAGGGAGGCATTCAGGAGACATCCTGATCAGATGCCCGAGCCACCTCATCTGACTCCTCTCGATGCGGAGGAGCAGCGGCTCTACTCTGAGCCCCTCCCGGATGACTGAGCTCCTCACCTTATCTTTAAGGGAAAGACCAGACACCCTGCGGAGGAAACTCATTTCAGCCGCTTGTATTCGCGATCTCGTTCTTTCGGTCACTACCCATAGCTCATGACCATAGGTGAGGGTAGGAACGTAGATCGACTGGTAAATTGAGAGCTTTGCCTTATGGCTCAGCTCTTTTTTCACCACGACAGACCGATGCAAAGCCCGCATCACTGCGGACGCCGCACCGATCCGCCTGTCAATCTCACGATCTCATGAAGGACAGCAGTTCATTTCCTAGGATTCATCCCCAAACAGAGTGTTTTGTGATCAAAGAAACCTGTGAAAGCTATGTAGATGATACACAGCTTAACCTTTCTATAGCACCTGATGACCCTGACACTCTAGGCTCTCTGTCCCAATGTCTGTCTTGTATTTCTGAATTAATGAGTGGTAACTTCCTAAAGCTAAATAAAGATAAAAAACACTGATATGTTAGTTATCAGTAAATATGGAAGTAATGAGGGTATTAGAAATAAACCTGATTCCTTATAATTAAAAGGCAGAAGTAAAGAATCTAGGTGTAATCTTGGACTCTGACCTAAACTTCAAATTGCATACTAACCATAACCATATAACCTGAGACTGTACTTTTCCATTTACAGAACATTGCCAAAGTTATATCTCTTATAATTTTGCAAGATCCTGAGAAATTTGGCTAAATTACTGTAACATACTCCTAACTGATCTACCCAAGAAAGACATCAGTTGGTTGCACTGTGTCCATAATGCAAAATCAAGAATAATAGCCAGAAAAAGAAATCTGGGCACATCTTGCCAGTTTTAGCTATGCTAGACTGATTACCTATGTCCTGTAGAATTGACTTTAAAATACTACTAATGGTATATAAAGCTTTAAATAATCTTGCCTGTTCCTATATCGTGGAGTGCTTATCCCCCTCAACATTCCAAGCTGCAACCTTAAGTATTCTGCTTAATATTACAAGAGCTAGACATAAAAGAAGTGGAGAGGAGGCCTTTTGTTGTTATGCACCATAAAATCTGGAATACTTTACCAGTAGACATATGCCAAGCTAACACTGTAGACCATTTTAAAAAACTTCTAAAAACCCACTTTATTAATTTGGCTTTCTCTTAACTACAATTTAATTCTACCATTAATAAACAGGATATGCATAGAATTATCATACTCTTCAATGAATCTGAAATCAATATTAAACTTTACTATTCTCCATTTTCTTTTCTGGTCCTTCTATGATGGCGTTCTGCGCTGCTGCGACTACAAGCACCTGATCAGAGCCTTGTGGTGTTTGAGTATTTGAATTAAAGAGTATACCCAAACCTGCCATGAGACCCTGTTCTCGGAATCCTCTAAGACAAAGCCTTAAAAAATACTACAAGGAACTACTCAAGAACATTTACGTCAGGCAGAATGGCCAGTGGGAGCTAGGTGGTCTTTTGGCCTGGAACCCTAGATTCTGTTTTTTTCCCCCCATGAAAATTGACCTTATCATCAGAACTCTCATTTAGAGACTTAAAAAACACAATACTATATTTAAGAACTCAATTTTTCTTAATTATATTTCTCTTATGTAAATGTGTATTATTTATGTTTTGTGTACTGTTTATTCATTATTTTTCGAATTTGTTTTTCTTTGCATGCAACTACTTTTTTGATATCCTGTAAAACACTTTGAACTCCACTGTTTGTATGAAAATGTGCTATAGAAATAAATGTTGCTATCAACCTGTTAAGTCATACACTACTCAAAGAAGCGTGGAGCACGAAATGTAAAGTCCATCTTATAGTAACACTAGGGGTCTTCGCCCCCTGCTCGCTTCGCTAGCCAAAAAACAGCACCACACGCCGTTGTAAAGAGGGGAGCTGAATGCAGCGCAAGGAGATGCGGCTGCTCCTCCTAAAGCTCTCTTAAACGGTGATACAATGGGAAACAAATAGTTTTTTTTTTTGTTTTTTTTTTACCTCTGCTTTGCTCGATCAGCTGCTGGATTGCTGCTGCTGCTGTGCAATCTGCATTTTGTGCAACGCTTCAAACGTTTAAAAGCCTGTATATCAGCTGTCCTTTTGTCTCACTGCCTTGTCTCTTTTCTCCCCCGCACATCCTCAAACACTATTCAATCTCTTTTCGCTTTTCTGTTATTTCACCAAGTAATATTTTTTATTTGTTTGTGCCAATGCGATCTTTACTATACTTTTTTGAGACATTCAAATTTTCCTACTTCCATTATCTCTAACCTGCTCTGTATGTGTATCACACCAACATTTTTTAATTCTTTATGACGTTTTACTCTTTTTCTGGCCCCGGGTGTGGTTAAATCTCTTGGCACCATAAATTTGTAAGAGCTGAGAACACAGGAAGTGTGTCTGCCTAAAGCATTCCACCAATTGAGAGGTTAGAGACCATGGTCTTGTTTGAAAATGGTTATGAGTAGGGCGTGACTTGCAAAAGTCATTGTCTCACAGGACTTGCGTCCCAAGGTTGTAAGTATGGCGTGACTTGACCGTCTCGCAGGACTTGAAAGTGTCTCTCTGTCTCTCTTCAAAAGATCTTTTCTCGTCGCTGGAAAAAAGTCTTGTCTCATCTCACGATTATTTTTTATAATAGAGAGAAATACTTCTGAAAATGGGTGTATAAAAGTCTTATAATCTGGGAGACACTGCCATATACCTGCAGAATTGCACTAGCTGGGCTCAGTGTACACTTGAAACCTTTGCCATGCTCATGACCAATTTAAAAAAAAAAATCTGTTGCACTATAATAAAATAAATATTCAGTGATCACAAAATTACAATGATCTACTGAGCAGAGTATCAACGTTTACATTTATGAGCTTCCCACTAAGAAACACTTACATTTATATAACTAATACATACATGTGTACAGCAGGAAAGGATTTGTAACACGTATATTTTGCAAAATGAGTTTAATGAAACACAAGACCAATATTTAATTTGGCTATGGTTAATGTATGAAAATAATTGCTTCTTCTGCAAACTAATTACAGACCTTAAAAACACTGGGAATGACAGAGATATCACTCCACTCTAAGATTTCACATAATGAAAGCATGAAAGAAGTATAAGGAGTCTGTTTGTATTTCTCTCCAAAATGTCATACTTGTTTCCTAAACAAATAAAGGCAGGTTGAAAAGCGAGAAACAGAAGTGAAGTAATACCATATCTATAAAATTGTGCATTTAAGAGGAGGTTTCCAAGATACAAAGGAGGAATAAATTTTCAGGTACTTGACAATTTATGAGGACACAAATATCTCACATTATTATTTCTTTTACCTACTTGTAACAGAGACAAATCATTATGTTTAACAAATTGTCAATACTGGTCAAGTACACTTCATTATACAGTAATCACTCGCTATATCGCGATTCGACTTTCGCGGCTTCACTCCATCGCGGATTTTAAATGTAAGCATATCTAAATATATATCACGGATTTTTCGCTGGTTCGCGGATTTCTGCGGACAATGTGTCTTTTCATTTATGGTACATGCTTCCTTAGTTTGTTTGCCCAGTTGATTTCATACAAGGGACGCTATTGGCGTTTGGCTTAGAAGCTACCCAATCAGAGCATGTATTACATATTAACTAAAACTGCTCAATGATATACTATATGCTTCCTGCGCGGTGCTTGATTGTTTGCTTTTCTATGTCTCTCTCTCTCACTCTCTCTGCCTGACGGAGGGGGTGTGAGCAGAGGGGCTGTTTGCACAGAGGCTGTTTGCTTTTCTTAGAGAGCGCTCTCTCTGAAATTCTCTGCTTCTGATGCGCGCACTCCTTTGAAGAGAAGATATATTTGCATTCTTTTAATTGTGAGAAAGAACTGTCATCTGTCTTGTCATGGAGCACAGTTTAAACTTTTGACTAAAGGGTGTTATTTCATGTCTAGAGGGCTCTAATAATGTTAACAGTGTGGGAGAGTTTATAAGGGCTTAAAATATATAAAAATAACCATACAAACATATGGTTTCTACTTCACGGAAACCCCCGCGATCGAGGAGGGATTACTGTACTATCTGACTATCTTACTAAACTGACACAGTACGTGCCCAAAATAAATATGCACCTTTGCTATATTGTATATGTAAAGTACTTTGATGTTAAATAATACTGTGGAACAGATTTTCCATATGAAAACGCAATTAATTAATTTAATTTTGTTAATTGATTTTGTTAAATGGGTGGTGATAGTGCTTATTATGAAAGTTGTGACAACGCAATATATGTGCCAGTCCATCTCACATTCCAGGCACTTTTGTCTCCAAAACAGGTGGCCCTACATTAAAGTGGGCAAGCGAAAGAGGAATTAAGTCCATATGGAAATAAAAGGAAAAAAAGAAAGAAATTAAATTGGTAAAGACCATTATATTAAACCTCTATTCAGAGCAGTAATCATGAACCATGGAGACACTGTACTACAGAAAATGAAATATTTCAATAGTGACTCACAGGAGGAGGAGGAAGAAATTGGAAGCATGCACTGATTACAGGTGTGACACCTCAGCACCACACTAGAACATTGTAAGTTGTGCTTTTGTTTTTTTTTTTTGTTTTTTTTTTTTTATAATACAGTGGCTGGAGTGCCAATCCTGCCACCAACTCCCAACTTTTCCCTACAAGTTGGAGGACCTGTTTGTACACCATTGTTTATAGTTTTTTCTAAAATATGATACAAGTCACATTGCACAAGCTCAAACATTTTACTGTACCATTGAAAACCGAATATTGTGTTATAGCTCTTAGTCTCATTCTCTCAGTAGTAGACTGAAAAACAGGTGTATGAAAAGGGTACTAATAAAGAGTAATCATGCAAGTGTGTATCATATAAAATGCACAGAAGACTTCTAGATGTATAAAAATAGACACTTGAAAGCGACTCAAGCAGAGTATTAATTTGTTAAAATAAAAAACATGTAAACATATTTTAAAGTAGTGATCGGCATTTTAGTTCACTTTCCTGATTTCATTCTTTTGAACTACCAAATTAAGGGAATCGATGCATTTGAGTCATCCATAATAAGTAATAATACTTATAGTATGTATATCGTATCAGTCATGCATTAACAAATTAGAAAAAAAGATAAAGAATAAAACTTTAGCCTTTACATTAAATAAACAGATTTTAAAATGTAGAATGTAAAAAATGAAACCTTAATACATAAATATAAAATAAAGCAAAACAAAAATACATTTATAAAAGAAAACTGAATTTAAAATAATCAAATGAAATGAACAACAATAAAATGACAGAATAGAAAAAAGCCAATATAAAAAGAGGTGTTTTTAATAGCTTCTTGAAAATGTTAATTTACTCAGCTTCTTTGATCTTCTCTGGCAGCGTGTTCCACAGTATAACTAAAAGCTGCTTCGCTACTGCATTTATGTTTCAAGATTTCTAGTAAGCTTACAACAGTTAAGAAGTTTGGTGATAAAAGAAGGTGCTCGTCTATTTAATGCTTTGTACATAATTAAAAAAAAAACCTTGAAGTTTATTCTAAAAGATATTGGAAGCCAACTGAGGTTGCACAGGATTGGGGTAGTATGACCTGTTTCCTTTTCTGTTTCCACTCCTTTAGGCAGAGTGGTGGTTCGGAGGCTAGGGATCTGCACTGGCAATCGAAAGGTTGCCGGTTCGAATTCTAGTAAATGCCAAAAGGGACTCTGCTCTGTTGGGCCCTTGAGCAAGGCCCTTAACCAGCAATTGCTGACCGCTTTGAGTAGTGAGAAAAGCGCTATATAAATGCAAAGAATTATTATTATTATTTTATCTTGTTAATATTATATATATCAGCAGCATTCTGTACTATTTGCAACATATTAATAGTAATTTTAGGAAAACTGGTAAAAAGGGAATTACAGTAGTCAATATGGGTAGTGATAAAAGCATGTATCAATTTTTCAGCCTCATTCAGTTATATAAAACATCTGATCTTTGCTATATTCCAAAGGTCATAGATTGACAGAGTATGGTTCTTAAAACTCAGTTCACAGTTTTTGTTTGAGCTGCCACTCTATCAAGCCTTGACTTCAGAATCCGCTCTGTGCTCAGACAGCCAAAACTATTATAGCACTTCAGTTTTTTCTTCATTGAGTTTTTGGAAGCTGTTACACATTAATTAATTTACAGCAATTAGGGACTGCTTGACATTATTTATCACATATAGATAACTAGGCTCAACTAATACATAAAATTGAATATTTTCAGCATAAAAGTTAAAATCAACCACCAAGTTTTTGATAATGTTGCCTAGTGGTTGTATGTAAAAGAAGAACAGTAATGGGCAAACGATGCAACCTTGCACTTTTCCACAGGAAGTCCTTACCAGGGTTGATTTATTGATACCTATTTAACCTGAAAACTGTCTGTCTGTTATGTACATTTAACCAATTTTAAAACCATCCCCACTGCTTTAGGACAATATATTAAAATTTGATGATTAACAGTGGCAAATTCAGCACTAACATTTAATAAAACTAGAATAGATGCTTTGTTTGCATCAATATACCTTTAATAATGTGGTTTCTAATACCTGACTGGAGTTTTACAATATATAAAAAAAATATAATTATGCAAAAATTCAGTTATCTGGAGGTTAACAACTTTCTCTAAAATTTTACTTAAAAAAAGGAGATTAGAAGTAGGCCTAAAATTATTATGAACATTGTTATCTAAGGAAGTTTTCTCAAGTACTAGTCTAACCTCAACATACTTAAATGCCTCTGAAAAAGTTCCTGGTATAAGTGATGTATTAACAATATAAAGAAAATAAAGAAAACATTTGCTTACACATCACAGGTGGTATCGGGTGCGAGGAACATGTTGACAATTTTAACTGTGAAACAACTCTGTTTAGACAATTGATATCTATAGTTCCAAATGGAATTATGTTGGTGTCTACCTCATTGACACAAATGTCAACATCTGTGGTCATATTATGGTAATGCAAATATCAATAATCTTGGTTTTAAAAAAATATGCAAATTCATTTCATTTGGCAGCAGAGACTTAATTTACCATTTCTGATGCAGGGTTAAGAAGCTTGCTGATGGTTAAGAAAATGAGTTTAGAATTATTGCTGGTCTCTGTGATGATTTTCAAAAAGTGGGCCTGTTGTACCTTGCTTTCCTTATATATCTCACAATGAAATTCCGGTCATGTTTTTCCTCCACATGTGCTCAGCTTTCCTACAACTTCTTTTTAACTTGAAGTAAATCTATTGTTCTTCACGGAACAGTATTATTACATCTGATATTTTACGTTTTTCTGGGACCACTTCATCCAATGCATTTATAAGTATGCTATTAAAATTTACTTAATTTGATTTCCAACCTTCAGTGGCAATCAATGTTCCTTGAAAATTTGGACCACGGCAACTGAAATCAATTTTGCGCTATTTCACTATATTGGTATTCTGTGTTCTGCTTTCTAAAAACGCACTTGCATCAAAAAGCACCATAAAGTGGTCCAATACTGCAAAGTATTCAAACAACTGAATTGTTACAATATTACTTTTTGACAAAAAAAGATCTATAATGTGCCAATGACTGTGCATTGGTTCAGTTCAGTTACAAGCTGTAAGTAAAATAACCCATTAGATGTTTAAAAACAGTTGCTAAAGTATCTAAAATGTCATCCATATAAAAATTTAGATCACCATGAAAAAATTAGCACAATCAATCTTAGTAAAAACAACCTTGAAAGAAAAAAAAAATAGAACAGAGAATTTCATCATTAAAAAGTTTATCTTTGCAAAAGTATTTCAAGGCTGCTAGAGTTTTTGTTTGAGAGGAACTATGGTGGCCTCTGGGGAACTGGCTGACTGTAGCAGAGTAGAATACTCGGCCAGGTGGACACTAGATATCCTCAAGCACCTCCATGGAAAGGAGGAAACCCAGAGCATGAATCATCTATTTCAGTCTTCAATGAGCTCTATAAAGTGTTCACTGATATGTCAACTGAAATACAGAGAACACTTTGGAATATAAAGTGCAAGGTTAAGCAAGCAATATGCAAAAAGAAATGCAAATGCACAAAGAAAAATGAAAAAAATAAACAATGTAGGGAAATTTACCTAAACAAATTAAAAATAAATTAGTACATAAATGCCATGGTATATTTAGTTTATATATAATTTATTTAATTCACTATTTAGTTATATATTAAGGTGGCATTAATAATCTTTCATAGAATTGTCTCTTTTTTGTTATATGTGGATGCTTGCAACCGTAATCTTTTTGAACCTTATCTATTTATGTAATTATGCTAAGACGTTAAGACCAAACGTGCATGAGTAACTCAAGGCCACTAAGGGCAAGGAGACTGCTGGTGGTATTTTAAAAGTGAAAAAAAATCTACAAGCAGCAAGTATCTGCCAAACTAAAAAAAAAAACACATAAAATGTACTGATGATACATTCATTTCCACATTTACTGAATGATACATAACTTTTTCTTCAGATGTCCTGTCATTTAATTAGTATGTCTTTCATACCTCAAAATAAATCCAGCAAAGTACTAAATAAACAGCTTAAGCACAGCCATGTCTCCATTATCATTACATTTATTGGGTTTCATAAAGTGATGGTTAGTAAGTTACACAAGACATTGGAACAGTCCCAGTACCAAAGTAACCTTCTCTTTTACATGTATTGCACATGCCGATTGTAAATATCCTAGAAAAACAGTGCCACTTCCTCATCTCATCACCCTTCTATTTTGTTATAAAAAAAAGGTATTTTATGTACTTGTAGCAGTGAATGGCTCCATCTGTATATAAATATAGTCCCACATGCATACAAATAAAGACAAACACATGGAAAGTATATTAATTTTTCTCTGTTCATCCAAAGATCATATTATGTATTTGTTATAGCTCTGGATGGCACCATCATTTGTATGCACTTTTGGTTACGTTGATACATTGAAAGGAAATGCATACAAAGTATATACATTTTTCTTCATCCATCAGCTTTGTATACCAGTCTAACAAGGGTCAGTACACAGACCAGGAAGTAAGTGGATTAAGTCAAGAACTAGCCCTGACCGGAATGAAATTCCAATAAAGAGCAAATTCACATTACACCATGTCAATTTAGAGAAACTAACAAAACTAAAAAATGGCATATCGACTGTGGGAAGACACTACAGTCAAAAGTGGAAGCTTATGGGTAGAATATACAAATTTCATTGAAAATGTACCACAGCAACAACATTAATAGCAGTGTTCCAGTGCTGCAAACATTCGTATAAGCATCTGTTTCATCAACTCGCTTATCTAATATACGGTTACAAGGATCTGAAGCTCACTTTAAAAACATGAGATATAAGGCAGGAATTTACAAAATGGTTTGGTTGCAGAACCCCAGCAACAGACCCCTCTGTGGCTGCACCAGAGTTCAGACTCTATTAGGGAATTTAATGCAAATTGGACTTACTCATACTGGCTACTTCAGAAGCTTTGCGACCACAATTATATGAACATGAAGATTTCACATGGAATTCAACAAACTGTGCTACAAGCCTGGAGATAAAGTGTGTCAGCATTTTGTTTGGGCTTATCACACAAACACATATGAATAAATTAAAATTACAAAAACATGCATAAGTAAATACTGTGATGCCAGTTCATCCTTTATATCTGCTTGAAATCTAATAAACTATAATGAACTTAGTAGGTTAACTTCAATGCAACCAATTCAATCCATGAGAAATCCTCCGAGGTTTCCGAGAGTTCAGATATTCAGGTTTAGTAAACCGCTGCAGGACAAAAACTCCCTTAGATGATAACAAAAAAAGTTTCTTTTTCTTTTTTTTTTGGTCTATTTGAAGGAGTCAAATGCTGTTGAGAAAAAAGCACCTTGAGGTAACAGCTTTTAAACGTGTTTTTTCTTCCAAGTAGCAAGTGTGAACTATCAAGGTCTTATGGCTGGAAAACAGATTTACAATGAATGGCAGCCAGTAAACTGGCAAAGAGCCTGAACAAGATGCTCCTTGGGATAAAATATGCATAATAAAGTAGGTTACAATACTAACAGAAACACATTTTTTAGACATTTATCGATGTACTCAAAATGTAATTAAAGGCCAAGGCAACATACACAATAAAATGAAACCTTTTCTTTAAGTGCAATCTAGCAACCTATGAGAACTTACTTATCTAACAGGTTAATGAAATTACTTTGGAAAGCTAAGGGGGATAAATAGGAAGGGAATGGTGACTTAGAAAAAAAATGTTTAAGAATATAAGCATCTGAGAACAACTATGCAAATAAAACCAAAGCCAATAATCTCTTACCCTACAATTTTTAAACCCAACCAGGTGGACCATTTCCCCAATTATCCCATTTGTATTTGTATACTTTTCAGCAAGAGTGTATCCAGATGTTACAAGGTGTGTTCAAGGGCTGCATGCTACAGGCAATATTCACATTTTCTAGAAGTAAATGACATCAGCTATTTCTCATAACTAGAAACTGATTGACACAACTTTTTTCCTATGATACCTTGGCTCTTCACTGGCTAAGGATGTACGAGATCTGAATTTTATTCTGCAAAATACCATTAACACCCTTACTTGTGCATAGGTACTGTACAGCTGAGACCACAATCACAAATGCAACATGGCAAACAAGAGACCAGGGCACAGTAAGTCTTTTTGGCATAATTCAAGACATATGCGTTATTCATTTCTCCTTGCTGCTGACTGACTGCTGCCCTGTGACGCGTCTCCAGCTGAGTGGGTTTACCACCGCTGAGTGAAACGCAGTTTGGGATGGTGAAAGTAGCCAATCTGACAGCATTATTAATTTCTCCTTGCTGCTGATTGACTGCTGCCCTGTGATGAGTCTCCAGCTGACCGTCCTCAAGTTTTCCATTTTGTTATTGTATTCATTTTGTTATTCTTAAAAACACAAGATGTCGCCGAAATGCCCAGCACCTTCTATGGCTTCTGGCACTGAGCCTAAGCGCCAGAAGAAGTTTAAAACACTCCAGGAGAAGGTTGAACTACTGGATTTGCTCTGGGAACTAAAACATTATGCTGCAGTATCACAACACTATGGCATTAATGAAAGCACCATACACAACATAAAGAAGAACGAAGCAGCGATCTTGAGTACCATATCTGTAAGTTTCTGTGATAGTACCAAAAAGGTAACAATCGTAAAGAATAAAAATATCGTCAGGATGGAATCTGCCTTGGCATTATGGATCACCGACTGCAGGAAGACGACCATCCCCTTGGACATCATCCGTGAGAAAGCATGACAATTGTACAATTGTACCAGCAGTTCGCTACAGGAGACAATGTAGCAACCTCCCATCACAATGTTCCTGAAACCTATAAAGAAAAGCCAGCACGAAACACTACCAAAATACGACCTGTCCAAAGATACGACTCCTCCTGAAGCGCCTGAAGAAGAGGCTCCACCCGAGGAGTTTTAAATCCTCTGCATTGTAATGCACGGCTATTTCATCATCATCAATATCATTCATCATTGATGAGTACCCGTACATTTTACTATATTTTAATTAAATTATTATGTATTTACTCTACTTATAGAAAAGGAAATGACAATGCATACCAAAGAAAACACGCTTGCATGAATCACTGTATGTATTAGCGGTAACATCAGTATTTTACATTCTAGCACTGTGAAAGACATAGCAGTACAGTACTGTACAGTATACGAATTTACCTTTACATTCTCTTTTCAGGTAATGTATTAAGGTATTAAGCTGAGTTTGCAACAAAATTAAAGTGCTTTGGGGGCATACCGTATTAAGGGTTTAAACTATAAAAATAGGCATTTACAAGGCATTTTTTAACCACATCCAAAAGTCACGGTTTTTCACAATTTGCGGGTGCTCTAGGAACGTAACTCCTGTGAATTTTGGGGGTGTACTGTACTCAAATCTGGTGAGCCAAACAAAACCATAATGTACCTGCAAAACCTACTCAATTGAAGGACTAGGGTCTCTGCACATTTCACTGATAATGCAACCTGGATGAAGGAGCATAATCTGGCAGAGATTGTCCTATTTGCTATCCCAGCCAGCCCATCTATTCAACACCCCATTACTGTTCAACTTGGCTCATTATCACTAATACTTGACAAGTCAGTATGCAACCTTGAGGTTGGCCAACGATCACCAGCTATCCTTCACTGACCACACTACAACTGTCTCTGATTTATTTTGTTTAATAATTGTGTCTTTCATTTTTCTATTCTTTAATATGTAAAGCACTTTGAGCTAATTGTTTGTATGAAAATGTGCTATATAAATAAATGTTGTTGTTGTTGTTCTTGTTCATGCAGATTAACTCTTAACATTTGCAAAATCAGATCACATCTAACAAAGCATGCAGTCCCACACATTGGTCTTTTTATATCTGGACAACTGTGCTCTCTAATGCCAAGCATAATTTTATATGCAACCAGGCCACTGCAGATAATTCAAAACACACCGGTACCTCTTGTGTTCAACCAGTAGAGATGGGCCCAAGTTACTCTTCTTTTCAGGTCGCTACACTAAAGAGAAATCCTTAATGCTTGCCTACAGATTAGTTGGTATCTATTGTATTTACATGGAGACACTTGTAAGGTCCTATGCTCCTTCTCGCCCACTTAACACTTGTTCCAAAGCAGTACAACAAGCTTACACTTGATTATGATGACCTCTTTTGAAAAATCACACAGGATAGAAGCATCTGCTGAATAAATGTAAATTTAATTTCAGCACCCCATGTTTGCTCTCATTGCTGCTTGCATCATATCATATTATACCAGAAACATAAAATTCTTTGCATTTGTTCTTCATACTACTACAAAAACTCATTAGGCAAACCTCAGTTGACACTCACTTAAGCCAATGTCAAATTATGTGACTTTTACTTTCAGGGTATGTCAGAATTGCCAACCACAAATGTTGATGATCTCGTCACAGGACCGTGTTAGTTTAAATATCTAAAGAATTGCAAGGCATATCAGGTTTACCGAAGTAATGCCAACCTTCTAGCACTCATTCCATTGTGTTGTGGTACATAAAACATGAGATAGAAAGACAAGCTTCTCCTCTGTTTGTGAGGTCTAAAACATCTGCATCGCTGGGCATGTCAAGAGAGCATGCTGCCAACTCCCTCCAACTCATTAAGATTATGTAAATGAAAGGTATGACTGAAAAATTACTGGAAAAGTAACGTAATGTAACATGGCCTTTAGTTTATTGTTCCTACTTTCACAAGGTCTGTTTTGTATAGTGCTGCAATTAGTTATATTTAAATCAAATAAATCATTTTGAATTCTGCATTCTAACATACTGTATATTCAATCACCTACACCTATGGTTATATTCCATTTTGTGATTCTTCTGTATCTACAACAGTGACCATGACTTTAGTTTTTTGGCAACTTCTAATGTCAATGTTTTACTATGGACTATTAGTCCATCTCTATATATGCAGGTTGTTTAAAGTTTATTTCTTTGTAATTTATTGAATGTCATTGTCTCTTGACTGGTTAATCTCACATATCCACTATGATGCTAGTACAGGCATAGTTGCAGTCTGATTACCACTAGAATTACCAGAGCCTATGAGAAAACTCAAAAATCCGGCCCACCTTAAATCCGTTCGCACCTCTCCCTCAGCGTATTTTGTCCTGTAAATGTGCCGATTAAGGCAAGCAGACAGATATTCCATCCCCCCACCCACCGCCGCAGTTCAATTTGCAAAGAAGTTTCTCAGTGCTCAGTGTTTATCTTCGAGTGAGGTGCTGGAGCTTTATTGGGTAAAAAAGTACATCGTCATATAGAATACATACATTTCATGTGTGTTCAGTGTCATCAACAATCTCTGTAAAAACGTTGGTAACACAGAAACGTTTTTCATGTATTACTAACTAGCAGAATACCCGCGCTTCACAGCGGAGAAGTAGTGTGTTAAAGAAGTTATGAAAAAGAAAAGCAAACATTTTAAATATAACGTAAGATGATTGTTAATGTAATTGTTTTGTCATTGATATGAGTGTTGTTGTCATATCTACAGTATCTATTTATTTATATATATATATATATATATATATATATATATATATATATATATATATATATATATATATAGCAAAATACCTGCATTGGCAGCGAGAAGTAAAAAGAAAAGGAAACATTTTAATAATAACGTAACATGATTGACAATGTAATTGTTTTGTAATTGTAATGAGTGTTGCTGGCATATATATATATATATATATATATATATATATATATATATATATATATATATATATATATATATACACAGACACACACACACACACATATATAAACATATATATACATATAAACATACATATATACATACTGTATATACAACATATACATATCTACATATATACTGTATATACACATATATATACAAATCTACATATATATATCTACATATATATATATTAGGGGTGGGACTCGATTAAAAAATTAATCCAATTAATTAGAGGCTGTGTAAGAATTAATCTTGATTAATCGTATGTAATCGCACACGTAAATTTGCCCCAAATCGCAAATGTTTTTGTTTTTTTTTTATTTAAAACGGTTTTAGTGGGCGACAGAATCAAATAATAGACATGGACATGAATATTGTAAACTGAAGCTGTTTTAATTTCTGAAAAAAAAGCTTTTAAACTGCATTTGAATTCAAAACAGAAACAAAAATATCATCCCTGGTTAAAATTGGGCAGACTTAAAAATAAAGTGGTAGTTTAAGTACTTTAAGTACATTTTCAGAATAGTATTGTCTTTAAATAATAATAACCAAAATTTCACCATAAAGTGCAGTTTTTCTTCTTAAAAAATAAGTCAGAAACATAAAAGGTAATTTGACCAGCTTACTCTTTAAACTCTGAGTAACATTAGCCAAAATTATTTTGTACATTAGGCTAAAACAGTGTGATCATTGAACATTTTGTAATTAGATGTATTTAGAATTACTAACGGTCACGGAAGTCCAATGATCCCCAGTAAGAGCCACAAAGTTCGCTTTCTGTAATGCATCTAATTTTGCTTGCTTTTCAGTGTGCACAAAACCATGCTTTTATCAAGGCTTATTCGGGTAGTCGAAATGATCAGTCGTAGGAGCGCGCTTTATTCCGACTCTAACATTTTTGTAGCTGTGATGTGTGCATCAGTGTAATGGATGTACCAGGAAATCATGCATTGACAAAAGTTCCCGTTTGCTTGGAATTGAAAGTGTGATTAAATGCGTTATTTTTAACGTTATGGAGTACATGATTCAAGCTTCTCAACTGTGCTTGTGCTAAGAAAGGGAAAATTTTAAAAATAACGTAACATGATTCTGCGTTAACCTAATATTTTTCATACGTCCCAAACCAAGGAGATCTAAGGTAAAATGAATCAGGTACGCGTACATACTCAGTACACCCCTCTCGGAATCGAACCTCGAATGTCGGCGTAGAGAAGACTCTACAAGCCACAGCGTGTCTCACAATTGTCATATATACATATATATATATATATATATATATATATATATATATATATATATATATATATATATATATATATATATATATATATATATATATATATATATATATATATATATATATATATATATATATATATATATATATATATACCCGTATCGCAGTGGAGAAGTAGAAGTTATGAAAAGAAAAGGGAACATTTTAAAAATAACGTAACATGATTGTCAATATACAGTAATTGTTTTGTGAGTGTTATTGAATGTTGCTGTCATCAAGGATTTGATTATCATTATTTCTTTCAATCAGGCTCGTATTTGTAGGATGTGTTCAAGTTACATTCCGTGTTTGTCAATCGTTGTAAAGATAAGAGGTTTCATTCATCGATTAGTTCCTTACTGCATCAATAAACAGCTCATCTTCCTTTTTATCTGTGATGTGACAAACTGCATGCACGGGTTTTTTTTTACGCTGTCTTCCTTTAGCGGGACATTCACTTTTCCAACGGTGGTGCTTTGTTTCCGCAGTAGCTGCAATTATGAATATGATTGTATGTATAAGACGCTTCATATTTTTTGCTGCCTTCTCAATTGTGTAATTCGGTTTTTGTTCAGCACTCTTTGGAACTGTTGCTTTTTGTCTGTGCACTGCGCCAGTTCACGTGAGCCGCTTGGTGTTCTTGCATCGAAGGTTCCCAGCTGTACTGGTGCCATCTCGTGTAATGTCAGCTAAGACCCGGCACTTAAAAGTTTCTCTCGCAGTTTCAATGAGTTTGTGCCAAACACCACCCTGACCATCTCATCTTCCTCTGCATAAGCACAGTCCTTCACACGTGAATATTTAGCGGCAGTGTTTGTATTGGATTGCCGCTGATGGACGGCCTTATATGGGCAGGCACTAAATTACAAACGCTAGTGGCAGCCTGTCTATGAACTTAATTTAATATAAACTTACGGTTCACGCCGTGCTTTGTTTCCGCATATGCATCATTTGCTTCATAATGTTTTTCTGCCTTCTCAATTGTGAAATGGCGTTTTGTGCTCATCGCTGGAGTTCTTCCTTGTTCTCTACGTACTTACGTAGGAGGCGTGATGATGTCACACGAAACTCCGCCCCCCGCGGCCATCTCCAACTCAAGACTCCATTACATTATATGGGAAAAAATAGCTTCCAGTTATGACCCTTATGCGTAGAATTTCGAAATGAAACCTGCCCAACTTTTGTAAGTAAGCTGTAAGGAATAAGCCTGCCAAATTTCAGCCTTCTACCTACACGGGAAGTTGGAGAATTAGTGATGAGTCAGTGAGTGAGTCAGTGAGTAAGTGAGGGCCTTGCCTTTTATTAGTATAGATAATTGACAAAATGTAGACATGAAATGTATGTGTGAAATCTGAAATACAAAGATGAAATAAACACTTTCACAAAAGGTACAAGTATAACAAAACAAGTGCATTTTTATTCAAGAATTTAAACGAAGAAAAAAGAAAGCAGGTTACGGCAGGCAGTTGATATGACAGCTTGCGTGGTACAATGCTAAGAACTGTTGCCTTTCAATCAAGAGGTTGCAGTTTCGATATCAGCTGCTTCCCAAATTTACCATTTTGAGTAATGAGCTACTCTTATTGTTTATATCATACAATTAAAATATACATTTGATTTGCGTTTGTAAATTTATAGTACTTGCCCATGTGACGCATTTTTCAGATAAAGACATGGTAGGTACAAACTTATTATACCCCCTCTTTATTTGGAAACTGTGTCAGATCTTGTGTGCGAACAAGACTGGGAAAACTGTGGACGTGGGTGTGAGTATTCAATCTATATGCTTCCATTAGGTCAGATTATCTCAGGTGACAACATGAGCTACCACAGCTTTGCTGATGACACACAGCTGTATTTATCAATAGTACCTGATGACACCGACTCTCTCGATTCACTAACACAATGTCTTACTTGTATTTCTGAATGGATGAATAGTAATTTTCTCAAGCTAAATAAAGAGAAAACTGAAATTTTAGTAATTGGCAATAATGGATTCAATGAGGTTATCAGAAATAAACTTGATGCATTAGGATTAAAAGTTAAGAGGAAGTAAAAAAACTTGGGGTAACTGTGTTGACTGTAACCTGAATTTTAAATCGCATATTCATCAGACCACTAGGACAACATTTTTTCACTTAAGAAACATAGCAAAAGTTACACCTCTTATATCATTGAAAGATGCTGAGAAATTACGGTAATTCACGCTTTTGTTTTCAGTCGCCTAGATTACTGTAACGCACTCCTCTCAGGACTACCCAAAAAAGACATAAATCGTTTGCAACTAGTGCAGAATGCAGCTGCTAGAATCCTAACTAGAAAAAGAAAATCCGAACACATTTCTCCAGTTTTGATTTCACTACACTGGTTACCTAGGTCTTTCAGAATTGACTTTAAAATTCTGCTTATGGTTTATAAAGTCTTAATCTCGCTCCATCTTATATATATATTGGAATATCTGACACCCTATATTCCAAATCGTAACCTTAGATCTTCAAATGAGTGTCTCCTTATAATTCCAAAAGCTAAACTTAAAAGAAGTGGTGAGGCGGCCTTCTGCTGTTATGCACCTAAAATCTGGAATAGCCTGCCAATAGGAATTCGCCAGGGTAATACAGTAGAGCACTTTAAAAAACTGCTGAAAACACATTACTTTAACATGGCCTTCTCATAACTTCACTTTAACTTAATCCTGATACTCTGTATGTTCAGTTCATCATAATAACTATTCATGGTGGCTCTAAAATCCGTACTGACCCCTACTCTCTCTTCTGTTTCTTTTACCGGTTTCTTTGTGGTGGTGGCGGCCTTTTTTTGTTTTTTCTGTCCACCCTGGCTATCGGACCATACTCTTATTCTATGTTAATTAATGTTGACTTATTTTATTTTCTTACTGTGTTTTTTATTTTTCTATTCTTCATTATGTAAAGCACTTTGAGCTACATTTTTTTGTATGAAAATGTGCTATATAAATAAATGTTGTTGTTGTGCGTGACTGAGAATGACTGTGGATGTTAATTGTTTTTATTCAGTTTTATTCTTGAGTGTTCCTGCTCAAGCTGAATTAGTATGCGCCTTCTGATCCATGATGTCAAAGCCGCTCTGACAAAAAAAAGAGAGATTTAGATATACAGTGCATCCGGAAAGTATTCACAGCGCATCACTTTTTCCACATTTTGTTATATTACAACCTTATTCCAAAATGGATTAAATTCATTTTTTTCCTCAGAATTCTATACACAACACCCCATAATGACAACGTGAAAAAAGTTTACTTGAGATTTTTGCAAATTTATTAAAAATAAAAAAAATTGAGAAAGCACATGCATGTAAGTATTCACAGCCTTTGCCATGAAGCTCAAAACTGAGCTTGAGTGCATCCTGTTTCCCCTGATCATCCTTGAGATGTATCTGCAGCTTAATTGAAGTCCACCTGTGGTAAATTCAGTTGATTGGACATGATTTGGAAAGGCACACACCTGTCTATATAAGGTTTCCACAGTTGACAGTTCATGTCAATGCACAAACCAAGCATGAAGTCAAAGGAATTGTTTGTAGACCTCGAAGACAGGATTGTCTCGAGGCACAAATCTGGGGAAGGGTACAGAAAACATTTTGCTGCTTTGAAGATCCCAATGAGCACAGTGGCCTCCATCATCCGTAAGTGGAAGAAGTTCGAAACCACCAGGACTCTTCCTAGAGCTGGCCCGCCATCTAAACTGAGCGATCAGGGGAGAAGGGCCTTAGTCAGGGAGGTCACCAAGAACCCGATGGTCACTCTGTCAGAGCTCCAGAGGTCCTCTGTGGAGACAGGAGAACCTTACAGAAGGACAACCATCTCTGCAGCAATCCACCAATCAGGCCTGTATGGTAGAGTGGCCAGACGGAAGCCACTCCCTTGGTAAAAGGCACATGGCAGCCCACCTGGAGTTTGCCAAAAGGCCCCTGAAGGACTCTCAGACCATGAGAAACAAAATTCTCTGGTCTGATGAGACAAAGATTGAACTCTTTGGTGTAAATGCCAGGCGTCACGTTTGGAGGAAACCAGGCACCGCTCATCACCAGGCCAATACCATCCCTACAGTGAAGCATGGTGGTGGCAGCATCATGCTGTGGGTATGTTTTTCAGCGGCAGGAACTGAGAGACTAGTCAGGATAAAGGGAAAGATGACTACAGCAATGTACAGAGACATCCTGGATGAAAACCGGCTCTAGAGCACTGTTGACCTCAGACTGGAGCGACGGTTCATCTTTCAGCAGGACAACGACCCTAAGCACACAGCCAAGATATCAAAGGAGTGGCTTCAGGACAACTCTGTGAATGTCCTTGAGTGGCCCAGCCAGAATCCAGACTTGAATCCGATTGAACATCTCTGGAGAGATCTTAAAATGGCTGTGCACCGACACTTCCCATCCAACCTGATGGAGCTTGAGAGGTGCTGCAAAGAGGAATGGGCGAAACTGGCCAAGGATAGGTGTGCCAAGCTTGTGGCATCATATTCAAAAAGACTTGAGGCTGTAATCGACAAAGTATTGAGCAAAGGCTATGAATACTTATGTACATGTGATTTCTCAGTTTTTTTTATTTTTAATAAATTAGCAAAAACCTCAAGTAAACTTTTTCACGTTGTCATTATGGGATGTTGTGTGTAGAATTCTGAGGAAAAAAATGAATTTAATCCATTTTGGAATAAGGCTGTAAATAACAAAATGTGGAAAAAGTGATGCGCTGTATATGACATTTGGAATAATTCATTTTATGGCCTGTATTGTACATTTCGGAAAATGTTGTTACACTAATGCAACATTATATTCATTTGCATACCTTCATGTGGTTATAGAAATGATGTGACTGCGTTTGTTTTTTTTTCCGATTTTGGCCAGTGTCCACATGTTGCTGCATGTTGGTATCTCTTTTCAACTCCAGGTGATCCAGAGGACAGAATACTACAGACGGGTCAGTTCTGTGCTATATATCATCAGATTCAAATGTTAACAGTTCCCACACACACCCAAGGACCGTCCTTCTTACATTTACGACATGTGTATAAGGTGTGAAGCCTGAAGTCCAAATATCAAAGACACACTTTCACAAAAGGTACAAATATAACAGCATTTTACACTTTCTATATAGTTATATCTAAATTAGAAACCCATTATAAACTCAAAACATTCATTGTACCCAAGAACCACAGCCGCAAGGTTTTTGCAGTGCTTTATTACAGTGAAAACTGTAAGATGCTTAAATCTGGAAGATAGAGAGGGGGAAAAATAAAAACTCCCACACTTCAAGAAAAAAAATGAGAGAAACTTGTTAACAGAAGGAAAACACATTTTTTTGGTGTGAAAGCACAACAGATGGCATCAAAACAAGTGAATCAGTGGGTAAAATATTTTCGCTGTTTGGATTTATATCCATATTTAGAAGTTTACTAATTATGATCAACCCAGCATGCCTTAGTTGACTATTTAAATTTGCAATTACAACAACATCTTGGCTTTAGTTAGCCTGTTGAATTGAGGGAGTTAAGGATAAATGATTTTGGTCTCTGCTGAAAGCCAACTGAAGCAATGCAAAATGCCCACCAGCTGGGAAACTGCAAATGTGTTGTACTGCACACCAAAAACCAGGTTTTTTTCCTTTTCTATTAATCACTGAGGCCATAATAACACATTTACAACTGTAAAAAAAAAAAAAAAATCCAATTCCCCACTTTTTGATAGTCAAAATTTATTTTCACAAAAAACTTTGAAAGTTCAGTTACACCTACCCCTACCTGGAATAAGAATACTTAAGATACTAAAAACAGTTTTTGTGTGGAAGACTTTTACAATGGGCTTCTTGCTATAAATATGACAAACCAGTTTCCGCTGCTCTATTCATCTGATAAAATAGTATTAATCAGAATCAGACTGCCAGTATCCCTCAGACTCTCAGGCTCCTATTCTAGGTCTGGTATGTAAAATCAGTGGCCATAAACTCACCTTTCCAAGACTTGATGTACAAACCTATGCACCAATTATCACCCAAAAGATGAGATTTGCACATAAACATAAAATGTTGAGTACTAGTTTTCATGCACTCTGCATGGGCTCTAAGTAACTGACACCCTAAAACGTGGCACTGAAACCAAATGCTAATGTCCCCATCTACTCCAATGTCTGCCTGGAAGATTGCAAACTGGGATCCTGGGCTGTTTTGTTGTGTGGTGGGGGTGGCAACATGTTGTAAAAGTGCATGCTCCCCAACCTGACCTGACTTAGCTTGCTTTGTTCATTCATTCTGAAAACTCAACTTCCCAAACCAGACTGTGTTTCCTGAGTACAATTCTATTGATACACATATGGTCATGATGAAAACACAGGCTAACCCAGCAGCAGTCAGTACTAAGCAAGAAATGATCCTGCAAGGGAAGCCAGGTGTATGATTACGCAAGGATTTTGGTTACTTTATAGGCCCAAACAAAAAGCTGACTTTGACAATGATTACAATGAAAATATGCTGTCATTGAAGCTACAGCTTTCAGAGTATGTGCATTTAATAAAAACGGTAAAAATAGTAAAAGTGAAGAGTATAAAAAGCTAAGAGATTGTTTTTCTAGATCATTAAGACTTTACATCTGCTGTGTCGTCGATAAGAGCTTAAGCAGGAAAAAGGACCCATCTTGGCCTTGCCCAATGAGTATTTTCATGAATACTGGTAAACCAAAAACAGTAAAACACACAATCCTAAAGTGCAGTAAAAACATGTCATTAAGGTAATAGAATATAGCACTCCAAAACCATCAGGCAACTTAAACAATTTTAATTCATAAAACCTGAACTATAATGTCTGTCTTTCCATGTTTGTTTCATATTGAGAGTATAATGATAAAAAGATAATTTGAAATACTGCAAAAATAAAGAGAAAGTTATAGTTAATCAGCAAAAAAGTGAATCTAGAATCTTTTACTAGAAACAGAGCTAACCTGAGTGAGAATAAGATCTAAAACAACATATTGTTTTAAAAAAACAACAAACAGATACAGTATGTTATTTCTGTCTGTAGTACGTACACCCCAGGCTATTAGAAGAAGCGAGTGCCCCTTCAACAGAAACTTCAAGTAGGTATACATACATATGTGTGTGTGTGTATATATATATATATATATATATATATATATATATATATACACACACATATATACATATATATATATATATACACATATATATATATATACATATATATATATACATACATACATACATACATATACAGTAGAACCTCGCTTCACAACCATAAAACTCTGGTCGTAAACCGATTTGGTCGTGAATCAAAGCAATTTCCCCCATAGGATTGTATGTAAATACAGTAGAGTCCCGCTAATCCGAAAATCCGCCTAATCCGAACAGGACTAGGGGAAAATATACAGTAATTTTTATAAAATTTCTGAACTGGGAAAAGTAAAGAAAACAAGTTTTTTCAAGTTATGTCGTACGTTTAATGTACATTTAAGAAACTTGTAATTTTTCAATTTCGCTGTCTAACTAAAAATCCAAAATACAGCCTTACTTCAAATTGAAACAAGTTCGAATTTACTCACATACTGTATGTAGAATCCATGTTCTGTACAGCATTTACACAAAACGTAAAAAGCAAACCATTATCTAAGAGATAAAGTCAGTGATCTTCTTCTGAGGCAACGAACTAAAACGGCTTGAACAAGCAATGTTTCGCCAATGCCGCATAAACATAACATCTGTTGAGGTTGCATCGGCATGTTGCTCAACGTAGCGCAAAGCGAGATCAAGGGCACTGGCTGCGGCAGTGTGTGGAACAACATCAGTTGGCGCGTCCCCTTCCTCCTCACTGTCGTCTGCGTCGAGGTCAGCTGACGTTCCCTGCACAGCTGCCACAATGTCATCATCCGTGTATTCTTCATGGCCACAGTCGTCAACGGCCGTCCACTCTTCCACTCACTCTTCTTCTGCATTTTCCCAACCTGGCATTCTTTTCACCAATTGAAGAAGTTCGCAATTTTCTTTTGTCGGGGGGAAAACTGTTTGGACAAACTCTAGCTCAGGCCAGAGATTTTTCCAAGACTTCTGTAAGGATTCCTTGCGTGTGTTTTCCCAAGCTTCAGCAACCCAGTAAATAACATCTTTGATGTTCATTTTCTTGAGTTTATCCAAAATTGTTAGCTCTTCATTATCTTCAAGTAGGCTACGAAGAAGCATTTTTCTAGAATTCTGTTTCAAAGCCTGCAAAACCCCTTGGTCCATTGGCTGCAAAATCGATGTGACATTTGGTGGGAGAAAAATAGCCTTGAAATCATCGCAAACAACTTGCATTTCTTCTGGATGTGACGGAGCATTGTCTATAAGTAACAAAGCACGAGGAGGCAATCCATTTTCTTTGTTAAACGCCTTTACTTTTGGCACAAATTGCTTGTCAAACCATTCTTTTCTTTTGATTTCTGTAAAAAACAGGTAGAGAGTTCATGTTCATGTTCTTAAAACAGCGTGGTTTTGCCGATTTGCCAATAACCATTAGTGGAAGCTTATTTGTGGCAGAAGCATTGCTGCAGGCCAACACAGTTAGGCGCTGTTTATCCATTTTAAACCCTGGTGCAGATCGTTCCTCTTGTGATGCAAGACTTTTGGTAGGCAATGCTTTAAAATTAAGTCCTGTCTCATCTGCGTTGTAAACTTGCTGGGGCGAGTAGGAAGAAATGATGCATTTGAACTCCTCAAGGTATTCAACAGCTGCTTCGTTGTCCGCTGACAATTTCTCCCCAGTTATTGTAAGCTGCCCGATTCCGTGTCTTTTCTTCCATCAGTCTAAGAAACCACAACTAGCCGTAAATGATAAGTCACCGTCCATGAGCTTGTTCAATTGAAGCGCCTTTTCTTGAATTAGAGGGCCAGTGATAGGGATTCCTTTCTGTCTTTCTTGTGTAAACCATAAGAAAAGTGCTTCGTCCAATTTTTCGTAAGAAGACACTGTCGTCTTGCTACGTTTTTCAATCTTTTTTTCACTTGTGGTAGCGCAAAACTGCTCAATTTTACCTCTGTTCTTTTTCCAATCGGAAATTGTTGCTTTCCCGACACCAAATTCCTTCGATAACTGAGTGGCACTTTCACCTTTGTCAAGTCTTTTCAACACTTCCAGTTTTTCTTTTAATGTACACGAGTTATGTTTACGTTTGCTTGCCATGATGATTAACAGCAGGGACAAGCACAGAATGTAAAGAAACCACACTACACACCACTCACAAGGACTCACAAAACACAGGGCAAGTGCGCGCACACGAACAATAACATTGCACAAAACACATCACTCAGCAGTAGCAGGTGGCACACTGACTCAGTGACTCATAGTTTGGGAACAGAAATCAAGAGGAATGCGTGGGTCTAGGTCACTGCCCTTCCGCTACTACTCACATACCGCCTGTCATATCGATTTTACCTCCGATCACAGTCACACTACAGTGCAGTTTAAATAGCAGTGTACTGGAATACGTAATTTCTTACCTTTAATTCTTGACACATCAGACGCTTAATACGCCTCATAAAGTCAATATATGGCATTATATGACAAAACTCCGACTAATCCGAATTTTCACTAATCCGAACAGGGTTCGGTCCCAATTAGTTCGGATTAGCAGGACTCTACTGTACAATTAATTCGTTCCAGACCATACGAACTATAAGCAAATATATATATCTTTTTAAGTTTTTAAGCACAAATATAGTTAAATAAACCATAGAAAGCACAGCGTAATAGTAAACTAAATGTAAAAACATTAAACAACAATGAGAAAACCTTGAACAACAGAGAAAACTGCAATAGTTTGCGCTATAACGCTACAAACCGCTGGCTAAAAGCACTTTTTTTTTAATGAGTTTTAAGCACAGGGAAAAAAATGAACATTTGAAAAAATCCGTCATTTAATAAACCACCAAGAAAAATAACATTGCAACAATGCACGCTACGAACCGATCGCTGGAAACAGAAGTGAAAACAAAATCAAGCCCAGTGCATTCTTTAACTGCCTTCCTACCTTAATGCGTCCAGCTCTCTCTCGCACTGCCTGTGTGTCTGTCGTGCTCTCTCGCACTGCCTGTGTGTCTGTCGCGCTCTCTGTGTGTCTGTCGCGCTGTCTCGCGCTGCCTGTGTGTGTGTGTCACGCTCTCTCTCTCACTTGCTCACTGCACAGGAAATGCACAGAGAGAGACTGAACATGTACAAACCGAAAGGGAAACCGGCTTGTTCGTATACCGAATGTGTGGTCGTGAACCGAGGCAAAGTTTGGCGAACTTTTGGTCGTAAACCAAGTTGTACGTGTACCGAGACGTTCGTGAACCGAGGTTCCACTGTGTGTGTGTGTATATATATATATATATATATATACACACACACACATACATATATATATATATATATATATATACACACACACATATATATATATATATATATATATATATATATATATACACACACACACATACATATATATATATATTATACACACACACACACACACACACACACACACACACACACACACACACACACACATACATACATACATACATGTTGCAACACTTCCACCCAGCTCAGCTCGCCGTCTGGGAGCTCCCACAGTCCTTTTATATTCCCTGACCCGGAAGTGTTCTCAACCCCCAGTCCATGTGATCCTCAATCACTTCCGGGTCAGGTAAAAGTTCTTTTCTTCACCCCGGAAGCCCGTTGCTCTTCCTATGACGAACTTCCGGGTCATAGGGCACAAATGAGTCCTCGGTCCTCTCTGCAGCACCTTCTTGCGGCCCCTGAGGTATCCAGCAGGGCTGAGGATAAAAACTACAGCGTCCATGATTCCCTGCTGGTCTTTGGGACACCTCCATACTGCAGGGAGGGCTCCATCTGGCGGCCTGGGGTTATTGGCCGGGATGACAAGCCGGCCACATCTCACTATATATATATATATATATATATACATATATATACATATACATATATATACAGTATATACATATATATACATATACATATATATACAGTATATATATATATATATATATATATATATATATATATATATATACAGTGTATATATATATATATATATATATATATATATATATATATATATATATATATATATATATATATATATATATATAAAGGAACACTTTTAATCAGAGTATAGCATAAAGTCAATGAAACTTATGGGATATTAATCTGGTCAGTTAAGTAGCAGAGGGGTTGTTAATCAGTTTCAGCTGCTGTGGTGTTAATGAAATTAACAACAGATGCACTAGAGGGGCAACAATGAGATGACCCCAAAACAGGAATGGTTTAACAGGTGGAGGCCACTGACATTTTTCCCTCCTCATCTTTTCTGACTGTTTCTTCACTAGTTTTGCATTTGGCTACAGTCAGTGTCACTACTGGTAGCATGAGGCGATACCTGGACCCTACAGAGGTTGCACAGGTAGTCCAACTTCTCCAGGATGGCACATCAATATGCGTCATTGCCAGAAGGTTTGCTGTGTCTCCCTGCACAGTCTCAAGGGCATGGAGGAGATTCTAGGAGACAAGCAGTTACTCTAGGAGAGCTGGAGAGGGCCATAGAAGGTCCATAACCCATCAGCAGGACCAGTATCTGCTCCTTTGGGCAAGGAGGAACAGGATGAGCACTGCCAGAGCCCTACAAAATGACCTCCAGCAGGCCACTGGTGTGAATGTCTCTGACCAAACAACCAGAAAGACTTCATGAGGGTGACCCAAGGGCCCCATGTCCTCTAATGGGCCCTGAGCTCACTGCCCAGCAGCATGCAGCTCGATTGGCATTCGCCATAGAATACCAGAATTGGCAGATGCACCACTGGTGCCCTGTGCTTTTTACAGATGAGAGCAGGTTCACCCTGAGCACGTGACAGAAGTGAAAGGGTCTGGAGAAGCCATGGAGAACATTATGCTGCCTGTAACATCATTCAGCATGAGCAGTTTGGTGGTGGGTTAATGATTGTCTGGGGAGGCATATCCATGGAGGGTCACACAGACCGCTACAGGCTTGACAAAGGCACCTTGGCTGCCATTAGGTATCAGGATGAAATCCTTGGACCCATTGTCAGACCCTATGCTGGTACAGTGGCTCCTGGTGCACGACAATTCCTGGCCTCATGTGGTGAGAGTATGCAGGCAGTTCCTGGAGGATGAAGGAATTGATACCATTGACTGGCCACCACACTTTCCTGACCTAAATCCAA